>NC_134271.1:134796001-135096001 GCF_031893055.1 Leptodactylus fuscus
ACTGCAGGATGACCCCATTACACAGAATGTGTTTGCTCTCTGTTATCAGGCAGACGTATCGCAAAGCTGGATTTTATTTTAGATTTATCGGGGCAAATGTGGACATGGCTTTCATGGACAGAGGCATTGGCATCACCCTGACATTGCTTAGCACCAGGAATCCTTAATGCCAAGCAACATTTGTCTGCCGTCAGCGCTGGTTACACCATTTATTTACATGGTAGCGAAGCATTAGGCAATGATGGCGCTGCTTAGTGACTGAGATATATATATATATATATATATATATATATATATATATATATATATATATATATATATATATGCCCCTATGTGTACAGAGCCCTACAGAGCTGGAAAACCTTCACTTGACTTCGGCTTTATTGTAATAGTTTCTATGAAGTAGGCTTCTATGGAAATCCGGAGTAACTTCTCAGTAAACAGTGCGGTTTTATTAGAATATAGATGTATATATCCTCTGCCTATTGTATAGAGTCATGTGATCACTGTATACACTGCCGGCCATTCAGCACTTGCCCAGATGACATTATCACAGTCCGGAATTCCTCAGAATCCTGATGACATCATGAAGCCGGTGACATCACAGTGTACTGTACAATCTATATAACTTGGGGAATGTCCTGGAGGAAGCTGAGGGTTTTACAGATGGAGAGAGTGATGGATGCCATAAATGTGCTGTTAGTTTTTCTGACAATTTCCCAAAGCTTTGTGGACGGGAGGCCGACCATGACACCTGCAGGTACAGTAATGGACATTCATAGCTGGGGGGCTTTACAGGTGACTGTTTGGAGGGGGGGGGGGTCAGGAATTTCCTTGTGTGTTATTCTCCTAATGTAATGATCTATTACTAAGAGGTTCTGCAGCAGACAATGTGTGCATTGTAGGTATTGTAGCAAACCCTCAGCGGTGAAAAGTATTAGTTACAAATATAGAAGTGTTGGCATTGGGTATAACATAAGGTCTCACCTTTGTGTATTATTCCTTCCTGACAGTGACCACTGACACTGCCACCCTGCGCCCGGCCACCCCCAGTAAGACAAGTGAGTAGACATCATCCTATGTATATGTATAGCCTATATATCTTTCCAGCTGCTTGGGAACTACAACTCCCAACATGCCTTGTCAATGACAGACCATAATAGAATGTTTTATCACCATGACAGCCATAGGGATCTATGTGAGGAGTTCTCAGATTCCATGATGTCTTATCAACCATCTTGTTTCTTTCTTTCCAGATCTTGCGTACATGATTATTCCTATCTTAATCATTTGCGCCAAAATCTTCTTTTGGTAAGTTTCTGGCATCTTTTCCCGAAATATCCACAGTAGAACAGTTATGTAGTATGGTGATAATGTAGTGCAAGGTGGAGGGTTATATCATGTCAGACCTACAGGGGGCGATGTGACTCCTGGGTAATAATCTGCTTGTGCTATGACATCTGATCCATATCATGTCTGTGATATCTAGCGCCCCCTGTATTGTGCCCTGTATAGTAACACATGAGGTGAGGAAGGGCTTCTAGGGTCTCCCCATAACCAGGAGGGGGCGCTCCATATATTGCTGTATCTCATGAGTTTTTCTTGTTATTCCAGGTGCTACAAATGTAGAAAAGGAAAAAAGAAGAGAAAGAGAAGTTCGACTTAAAAGAAGTCATCGTTGAGACGCTGGGTAAGAATATAACCCTGACAGCGGGTGTATATGGCACCCCAACTATGACATGTCACTTATAGCACTGCTGCCAATGGGCCCCCCCGGTATGGCCTGTAGTTATACGCCTGGTGCACATAGGACATGTAGTATAGCCCCAGAAATTGGAAGGTTCCCTCTAAGTATAGAAGCGGTGTAGTTTAGGAGAACAGAGATCCCCCCTGTACTCCAGGTGTAGCAGGGCTTGTTAGTAATATCACTAGGACTACTAAGAATCCAGAAGATTTACCTGCAGTCCTATGTAAGATCAGTAATAAGACTTTATAGCGCCATCATGAGGAGATGTTCCGCATTACCCAGTCAGCTCTGCTACATCTATAAGCCCATCCATTGGCCACTACTAATAATAGACACTTATTGATACCAAAGAGCAGAGTATACAGAAGACAAATAAACATAAAGACAAGCCCGGGCTCCTGTATAATGGACACACATGTCTCTCCTCTTCTGATGGCTTCTGTTTTATGTTGTAGTTACTACAGCGATGAAAAAATGTCAGGCAGATGTAAAGAAGAGCGCGGATCCCGAACCTGGTAAGAATAACTAAGAACCCTGAGAAGGTTGTGTGTGACCCCAATCTATAGCAGACTGTCCCTGTCATATATGACCTGTAAGGCTCCTCCTGACTATAGTCAATAGGAATAGTCACATGTCCAAAATGATCCAAAACCATCAAGTGATCTGCTGTGAAGGACACTGACTATCTGACACCATTCTCATTATGGATTCTCTATTTGTAGACAACGAGGAGGACGACAAGGAGGAATGGCTATATCTCATTAGGCCAGGACTACCGCCAAGATGGATGAAGAGAAAAGACATAGAAGAGCTACCACAACCAATCCGAATTCTACCGGAACCAACACCTGCAAAGAAACAAAAGAAGACAAAGCGTTCTCATAGGAGAAGAGCTCAGAAGAGCTGCAGTCTAAGCTGTGGTTGTGGAAGGAGAAAATCTACGAAGAAGAGAAAGAAGAAACAACCTAAATAAATGGAATTGTTTCTTTCCAGTTGATGGGATGTTTGTAGTGACTTCTCTCCTGCTTATTTCCTGATGGATGTCTCCATACTTCCTTCCTTATTGGTAAAACCTTCACCGGTTAAGGACCAGGTCTAAAAGTGCCTTAAGGACCAGACCTCATTTCTCCAAACTGTCATGTGTCACTTTATATGGCAAGAACTTTGAGACGCTATACCGTACACAAGTGGTTTTGAGATTATTTTTGCATGACACATTGTACTTCATGTTAGAGGTAAACATTAGAGATGAGCGAACAGTGTTCTATCGAACACATGTTCGATCGATATCAGGGTGTTCGCCATGTTCGAATCGAATCGAACACCACGTGGTAAAGTGCGCCAAAATTCGATTCCCCTCCCACCTTCCCTGGCGCCTTTTTTGCACCAATAACAGTGCAGGGGAGGTGGGACAGGAACTACGACACCGGGGGCATTGAAAAAAATTGGAAAAAGTCATTGGCTGCCGAAATCAGGTGACCTCCATTTTAGACGAATAGTGGATTTCAAATCCGGGTCATATGAGAATGTGAACTTTGTGACTATGAGACAGGGATAGCTGTACAGGCAGGGATAGCTAGGGATAACCTTTATTTAGGGGGGAATGTTATTAAAAATAACTTTTTGGGGCTCTATCGGGTGTGTAATTGTGATTTTTGTGAGATAAACTTTTTCCCATAGGGATGCATTGGCCAGCGCTGATTGGCCGAATTCCGTACTCTGGCCAATCAGTGCTGGCCAATGCATTCTATTAGCTTGATGGAGCAGAGTGTGCACAAGGGTTCAAGCGCACCCTCGGCTCTGATGTAGCAGAGCCGAGGCTGCACAAGGGTTCAAGCGCACCCTCGGCTCTGATGTAGGAGAGCCGAGGGTGCACTTGAACCCTTGTGCACCCTCAGCTCTGCTACATCAGAGCCGAGGGTGCGCTTGAACCCTTGTGCACACTCTGCTTCATCAAGCTAATAGAATGCATTGGCCAGCGCTGATTGGCCAGAGTACGGAACTCGACCAATCAGCGCTGGCTCTGCTGGAGGAGGCGGAGTCTAAGATCGCTCCACACCAGTCTCCATTCAGGTCCGACCTTAGACTCCGCCTCCTCCGGCAGAGCCAGCGCTGATTGGCCGAAGGCTGGCCAATGCATTCCTATGCGAATGCAGACTTAGCAGTGCTGAGTCAGTTTTGCTCAACTACACATCTGATGCACACTCGGCACTGCTACATCAGATGTAGCAATCTGATGTAGCAGAGCCGAGGGTGCACTAGAACCCCTGTGCAAACTCAGTTCACGCTAATAGAATGCATTGGCCAGCGCTGATTGGCCAATGCATTCTATTAGCCCGATGAAGTAGAGCTGAATGTGTGTGCTAAGCACACACATTCAGCACTGCTTCATCACGCCAATACAATGCATTAGCCAGTGCTGATTGGCCAGAGTACGGAATTCGGCCAATCAGCGCTGGCTCTGCTGGAGGAGGCGGAGTCTAAGGTCGGACCTGAATGGAGACTGGTGTGGAGCGATCTTAGACTCCGCCTCGTCCAGCAGAGCCAGCGCTGATTGGTCGAGTTCCGTACTCTGGCCAATCAGCGCTGGCCAATGCATTCTATTAGCCCGATGAAGTAGAGCTGAATGCTTAGCACACACATTCAGCTCTACTTCATCAGGCTTAATAGAATACATTGGCCAATCAGCGCTGGCCAATGCATTCTATTAGCTTGATGAAGCAGAGTGTGCACAAGGGTCAAGCGCACCCTCGGCTCTGATGTAGCAGAGCTGAGGGTGCACAAGGGTTCAAGTGCACCCTCGGCTCTCCTACATCAGAGCCGAGGGTGCGCTTGAACCCTTGTGCAGCCTCAGCTCTGCTACATCAGAGCCGAGGGTGCGCTTGAACCCTTGTGCACACTCTGCTTCATCAAGCTAATAGAATGCATTGGCCAGCGCTGATTGGCCAGAGTACGGAATTCGGCCAATCAGCGCTGGCTCTGCTGGAGGAGGCGGAGTCTAAGATCGCTCCACACCAGTCTCCATTCAGGTCCGACCTTAGACTCCGCCTCCTCCAGCAGAGCCAGCGCTGATTGGCCGAATTCCGTATTCGGCCAATCAGCACTGGCTAATGCATTGTATTGGCGTGATGAAGCAGTGCTGAATGTGTGTGCTTAGCACACACATTCAGCTCTACTTCATCGGGCTAATAGAATGCATTGGCCAATCAGCGCTGGCCAATGCATTCTATTAGCGTGAACTGAGTTTGCACAGGGGTTCTAGTGCACCCTCGGCTCTGCTACATCAGATTGCTACATCTGATGTAGCAGTGCCGAGTGTGCATCAGATGTGTAGTTGAGCAAAACTGACTCAGCACTGCTAAGTCTGCATTCGCATAGGAATGCATTGGCCAGCCTTCGGCCAATCAGCGCTGGCTCTGCCGGAGGAGGCGGAGTCTAAGGTCGGACCTGAATGGAGACTGGTGTGGAGCGATCTTAGACTCCGCCTCCTCCAGCAGAGCCAGCGCTGATTGGTCGAGTTCCGTACTCTGGCCAATCAGCACTGGCCAATGCATTTCTATGGGGAAAAGTTAGCTTGCGAAAATCGCAAACTGACAGGGATTTCCATGAAATAAAGTGACTTTTATGCCCCCAGACATGCTTCCCCTGCTGTCCCAGTGTCATTCCACGGTGTTGGTATCATTTCCTGGGGTGTCATAGTGGACTTGGTGACCCTCCAGACACGAATTTGGGTTTCCCCCTTAACGAGTTTATGTTCCCCATAGACTATAATGGGGTTCGAACCCATTCGAACACTCGAACAGTGAGCGGCTGTTCGAATCGAATTTCGAACCTCGAACATTTTAGTGTTCGCTCATCTCTAGTAAACATTAGAGATGAGCGAACAGTAAAATATTCGATATTCGTATCAAATAGTCGTTCAATATTCGAATATCGAACCCTATTATAGTCTATGGGGAAAAATGCTTCGTTTCAGGGGATCCCACCATACGACTCAGGAGAGTCACCAAGTCCACTATGACACCCCAGGAAATGATGCCAACAGCCTGGAGTGCAACTGGGACAGCAGGGGAAGCATGTCTGGGGGCATCTAACAAGGCCAAGTCACTTTATTACGTCGGGATCCCTGTCAGCTTGCGATATGTGCGAGTTGACTTTTTCCCATAGGAATTAATTGAACAGCATTGATTGGCCGAATGCCATACAGAGTACGGCATTCGGCCAATCAACGCTGGTTCTGCCGGAGGCTCGTCTGTGAGGAGGTGGAGTCTAAGATCAGACCAGAATGGAGACTGCTGTGGACCGCTCTTAGACTCCGCCTCCAGTGGCAGAACCAGCGGGCCAATCAACGCTGGTCAACGCATTCCTATGCCGAGATGTATCAGTGCTGGCACTGCTACACCGGAGATGAAGCAGAGCTGAGTGTGCACTGAACCCTGCTGCACACTCAGCTCTGCTGCATCGGACTGCTACATCAAACACTGCTACATCAGCCAGCACTGCTACATTGGGCCATGTGCTCAGCTCGGCTACTCCGGAGTAGCCGAACTCAGTGAACGGCCAGCTCTGCTTCATCTCTGAGCATGCGCTCTGTTCAGCTGCATCTCCGGATTAGTCGAGCTGAGCACACGGTCCGATGTAGCAGTGCAGGCTGATGTAGCAGTGTCCGATGTAGCAGTCTGATGCAGCAGAGCTGAGTGTGTAGCAGGTTCAGGTTAATCCTGCTACATACTCAGATCTGCTGCATCGGACTGCTACATCAGACACTACTACATCAGCCAGCACTGCTACATCTGGCCGTGCGCTCAGCTCGACTACTCCAGAGATGCAGCCAAGCAGAGCACACAGCCAGCACTGCTACATCGGAGATTAGCACACTCAGCTCTGCTTCATCTCCAGTGTAGCAGTGCCAGCACTGCTACATCTCGGCATAGGAATGCATTTACCAGCATTAATTGGCCGAATGCTATAGAATGCTATATAGGCATTAATCCCTCCGGCGCCACGGTCAAAAGCGCCGGAGGCGCCATTTTCCCGGCGGCGCATGGGCGCTGCCATTTTGCTGGTGATTGCCAGCTCCTGGAGCATGCTCCAAGGCCGATGTCACGTTGGCATAACAGCCGGGAGCCTTTACAAGGCTTCCAGGCTTGTCTGCAAATTCTTTCTTTTGCAGGCTGGTCTAATGCAAAAATTTTTTTTAAAAAAGTTTAAAAAAAAATATAAAAAAAATATATAAAAAGTATTAAAAATTCTAATCACCCCCCTTTCCCTAGAACACATATAAAAGTAGTTATATAGCCATACCACCCAAATACATTGATACATATAATCTCCCATATCTCTGCTTTATATCGGCATCTTCTTTTAATGGTCCTTTCATTTATTTCGGACGTTACAAGGCTTACAGGTGTAACAGTGATTTTCCAGATTTACAAGAAAATTTCCCAAACTCATTTTTTAGGGACCACTTCAGTTCTGAAGAGGATTATAAAGGCCTATACATTATTATTAACCCCCATACATCACCAAGTTTTTAAAACTGCACCCCTCAAATAATTCAAAACAGCATTTGGGATATTTGTTAACCCTTTAAGCATTTCACTGGAATTAAAACAATATGGAGGTGAAATTTAGATGTAATTTATCCAATAACTGGCGTCTGCCTGCGACTTTGTCTGCGTGTTGTTGTCGGCAATGATCCCCTTATATTTAGCTAATTGCTGTTGCTGATGATCCGCCTGCTCCTGTGTCTCGGCTATGTTACATCACTGCACATGAACAGCATACCGAGCTGAATATACATATCTGCATATGGAGAGCCTACTCAGCTGTGCTACAGCGCTGTCTAAGCTCTGCTACATCTGGCCATTTGGATTACAGGGGTGTTCTTATGTCAGTGTCTGAGCAGCTTCTGTGTTAGAAACGGTTGAACGTACATTGCTGTGATAGGGAAATGAATACATTCATATATATTTCCTATATGTCTATACATTCTTCCAATAATACTTCAGCTTGTAGCATGCTTCTCTCCAGGTCAGCCTGAGCCATCTTCCATATTACAGAATATGTGTAGAGTGACTGGCGCAGCCCATAATAAACCAGATCATAATAAAGTCACCAACTTCTAGTAATACAGTACAGATAAAATTAATGGCAGATAGTCATTGGGACATTGGGACGTAACAAGATGACGTCAGCTACCATTACCTCAGCTATCATGTGGTGTGATGGGAATTTAGCTTTTTGGGAAATTGTCATTGGATACTAAATTTGCTTATTCATATATGTACGCCCCATGTACACCCACTTTAATGGGTATAAAAGGTGTGATGTATGTAATAAAGGTATGCTTATACCCAGGTTTAATGTGTCTCTGTATTGAATACATCACTGACTCGAGTATTTATCGTTAAATTTGACTTTCATCCAATATACCTAAGTGGTCCCATTGAGACCACCCCTGACAATGGTGTCTATCATAATGATATGTGTGTGATAGTGGTGTATGGTAGACACCATGATAGTACTTAAGGGTTCAATATATGGAATATATATACCATCACAATAGGCTGTGGCAGAGTTTCCCATAGTCTCACTGCTCTTAGAGGGAATTATCCCTCTCTATAATAATGATGAATTTGTATAAGAAACAAAAACTCCAATTGTTGTCTTTGTACAGTATAAATTGTTTATAAGTATATAATGGAATAATTACATATAATAACAATAGAGAAGTGCAAATAATAAATATATACAGTACAGACCAAAAGTTTGGACTCACCTTCTTATTCAGAGTTTTCTGTATTGTCATGACTATGACAATTGTAGATTCACACTGAAGGCATCAAAACTATGAATTACTACATGTGGAATTATATACCTAAGAAAAAAGTGTGACACAACTGAAGATATGTCTTATATTCTCGGTTCTTCAAAGTAGCCACCTTTTGCTTTGATTCCTGCTTTGCACACTCTTGGCATTCTCTTGATGAGGTAGTCACCTGAAATGGTCTTCCAACAGTCTTGAAGGAGTTCCCAGAGATGCTTAGCACTTGTTGGCCCTTTTGCCTTCACTCTGCGGTCCAGCTCACCCCAAACCATCTCGATTGGGTTCAGGTCTGGTGACTGGAGGCCAGGTCATCTGGCGTAGCACCCCATCACTCTCCTTCTTGGTCAAATAGCTCTTACACACCCTGTAGGTGTTTGGGGTCAATGTCCTGTTGAAAAATAAATGATAGTCCAACTAAACGTAAACCGGATGGACTGCAAGATGCTGTGATAGCCATGCTAGTTCAGTATGCCTTCAATTTTGAATAAATCCCCAACAGTGTCACCAGCAAAGCCCCCCACACCATCACATCTCCTCCTCCATGCTTCACGGTGGGAATCAGGCATGTACAGTCCATCCGTTCACTTTTTCTGTGTCGCACAAAGACACGGTAGTTGGAACCAAAGATATCAAATTTGGACTCACAGATTTCCCCTGGTCTAATGTCCATTCCTTGTGTTCTTTAGCCCACACAAGTCTCTTTTGCTTGTTGCCTGTCCTTAGCAGTGGTTTTCTAGCCGCTATTTTACCATGAAGGCCGGCGGCTGCACAAAGTCTCGTTGTAGAGATATGTCTGCTGCTAGAACTGTGTGTGGCATTGACCTGGTCTCTAATCTGAGCTGCTGTTAATCTGCGATTTCTGAGGCTGGTGACTTGGATGAACTTATCCTCCGCAGCAGAGGTGACTCTTGGTCTTCCTTTCCTGGAGCGGTCCTCATGTGAGCCAGTTTCTTGTTAGCGCTTTATGTTTTTTGCAACTGCACTTGGGGACACTTGCTGTATAGAGGAAGCCTGAGCCGAGCACATGTAGATGGAGAAGAGAAAGCAGAGAGGATTGTAGCGTGGTAATGGAGGATGGAAGGGGAGAGACAGGTTTGTTCTACATAAGACTGCATGTTGGATGAGGGGAGAGAGTGATGTAGTTACATGGGACTGTATGTTGGAGGGGAGTGATGTAGTTACATGGGACTGCATGTTGGATGAGGGGAGAGAGTGATTAGTTACAGGGGACTACATGTTGGATGAGGCTGAGGGGAGAGAGTGATGTAGTTACATGGGACTGCATGTTGGATGAGGCTGAGGGGAGAGAGTGATGTAGTTACATGGGACTGCATGTTGGATGAGGGGAGAGAGTGATTAGTTACAGGGGACTACATGTTGGATGAGACTGAGGGGGGAGTGATGTAGTTACATGGGACTGCATGTTGGATGAGGCTGAGGGGAGAGAGTGATGTAGTTACATGGGACTGCATGTTGGATGAGACTGAGGGGGGAGTGATGTAGTTACATGGGACTGCACATTGGATGAGGCTGAGGGGAAAGAGTGATATAGTTACATGGGACTGCACGTTGGATAAGACTGAGGGGGGAGTGATGTAGTTACATGGGACTGCATGTTGGATGAGGCTGAGGGAATAGAGTGATGTAGTTACATGGGACTGCACGTTGGATGAGGCTGAGGGGGGAGAGTGATGTAGTTACATGGGACTGCATGTTGGATGAGGCTGAGGGGGGAGTGATGTAGTTACATGGGACTGCATGTTGGATGAGGCTGAGGGGAGAGAGTGATGTAGTTACATGGGACTGCACGTTGTATGAGGCTGAGGGGAGAGAGTGATGTAGTTACATGGGACTGCATGTTGGATGAGGCTGACGGGAGAGAGTGATGTAGTTACATGGGACTGCATGTTGGATGAGGCTGAGGGGAGAGAGTGATGTAGTTACATGGGACTGCACGTTGGATGAGACTGAGGGGGGAGTGATGTAGTTACATGGGACTGCATGTTGGATGAGACTGAGGGAGGAGTGATGTAGTTACATGGGACTGCACGTTGGATGAGGATGAGGGGAAAGAGTGATATAGTTACATGGGACTGCACGTTGGATGAGACTGAGGGGGGAGTGATGTAGTTACATGGGACTGCATGTTGGATGAGGCTGAGGGGGGAGTGAGGTAGTTACATGGGACTGCATGTTGGATGAGGCTGAGGGGAGAGTGATGCAGTTACATGGGACTGCATGTTGGATGAGGCTGAGGGGAGAGAGTGATGTAGTTACATGGGACTGCACGTTGGATGAGACTGAGGGGGGAGTGATGTAGTTACATGGGACTGCATGTTGGATGAGGCTGAGGGGAGAGAGTGATGTAGTTACATGGGACTGCACGTTGGATGAGGCTGAGGGGGGAGAGTTATGTAGTTACATGGGACTGCATGCTGGATGAGGCTGAGGGGGGAGAGTGATGTAGTTACATGGGACTGCATGTTGGATGAGGCTGAGGGGGGAGTGATGTAGTTACATGGGACTGCATGCTGGATGAGGCTGAGGGGGGAGAGTGATGTAGTTACATGGGACTGCATGTTGGATGAGGCTGAGGGGGGAGTGATGTAGTTACATGGGACTGCATGTTGGATGAGGCTGAGGGGAGAGAGTGATGTAGTTACATGGGACTGCACGTTGGATGAGGCTGAAAAGAGAGTGATGTTTTACATCGGACTGTATCCCGGAGGGTCTGGGGGATTTGATTGATGTTTAGGGTGGTATAGGAGTCGCTGGCATGGAGGGAGACAGGGTCATTTGGGTGTTCCTGCCATTTAAGGGGACGCAGGAGATCTTTGGGGGTACTGCTGGCATCTATGCTCAGCAGTACCCCCCGCCACAGTATTATAGTATTACATGCCCAGCAGTGTCCTCCCCCCCAAACAGGATTATATGCCCATCAGCAGTGGCGTAACTATCGGGGTGGGACTACAGGGCCTGGGACATTAGGGGTCTGGCGACAGCCGCTACCCCTGCCTTTTTTTTTTTTCTTTTTTTAATAGGCTGTTACCAGCAGGGACTGGGATCGGTAAGTGACACCGCGGGGCCTCCAAGCACTATTATTATACTAGTTTTTTTTAATACTACTATTATACTATTTTCAGAACCCCAAGTATAATGATCGGAGGCCCCGGAAAGGTAAGAGAACATAATAAACAAGAAAGATGAGCTTCACCCTGAAATGATGTTGAATCATTCACCAATAAATTTTAATGGTAGAGTGCAGATTTACATGAAACGTTTTTCGGTCCAGCGACCTTCATCAGACTCTACACAAAATAATAGAAACTGCAGTGTAAAGACATTACATACACAATAATGCAGTGATACATCATCATTATATACATATATACAAAAGGCCATAGGTGGTAACTGGTAGGGTGATGGCCAACAGGTTTTTCCACTTAATCACAGGATATCTGACCACAGTCATTGGTCCGCGCCATGTCGGAGTGCCCGCGAAGAAAAAGGTTAGTGCGCATGCGCGAACCTAAGTTCACGCGATAGTACCTCACGTCTAGGGCCGACTCGGAAAAAACAGATGTGCGCATGCGCGAACCTCCGTTCGTGTAGTATATGAGAATGGTATGTTACAAAGGAAGGGGGGAGCGTGTATGCATAGCGCAACCACTATAGGAGTGTGCACGCATGGCAGTTATATACTATTAGATGTCAGTGTAGTCCTGTATGGGGTGAACAATGGATGTCTGTCTTGGAAATGAAAAGCCATATGTAAAGCTAATAATACGACCATAGTTGCTAACTATATTGAGTATAGATAAAAATTATAAATATATAGTGAAAAAAAATAAAAAATAAGAACTAAAAATAAAATATAAAAAATGAAAAAATGAAAAATAAAAAATAGAAAATAAAAAATGGAAAAATAATAATGAGCATAATGATCTAAACACTGCGGTTTCTATTATTTTGTGTAGAGTCTGATGAAGGTCGCTGGACCGAAAAACGTTTCATGTAAATCTGCACTCTACCATTAAAATTTATTGGTGAATGATTCAACATCATTTCAGCGTGAAGCTCATCTTTCTTGTCTGAAATTTTATTTTTATTTTTCACAATATTAATTTATTCTGTTAATCAGTTAAAAGTGAAAGCATTGAATATTTCCGCTTGATAAATTCCTTAAGGCTAAAGCTCTACGTAGCGGGCCGCAGCAAAAACGTGCTGGAGGAAAAACCATGGCGGTAACACATCGCATTTTTTGCTACATCCTTTTCACGGAAAGTACACAGAGAAAACTGATAAAGAAACAACAAACCTTCACCATCCACCACAAATACCCCAAGGGCAAGAAGAAAAAATTCAGGACAATACAAGACATAAAAGGGAAAAAGCCCCACTCCATCTCCAGATAAAAGACTCCCAAACTATGGAAAAACACATTACCAAATGACAAATTGATGGCAAGGTGCAAGATTTGTGTAAAATTAGCCATTGGGCAGTAGTACATGGTTACTGCATGTGGCAATCCACAGGCACAATGATTACTTTTGGTAGTCCAGCTTTTTCAGCGGGTGTGCTAGGCAGTAGGTACATTTATAGTGTGCCCCAAATTTTTCTTGAGATTCTGTCATTCTGCCAACACAATGATGATGTGGCATTGGTTACCATACAGGGATATCGGGAACCATTCATGTTTTATTTTCTGGCTCCCAAGTGTTGTTCTAAGGGTAAGTTCACAGAGGGTTTTTTGTTCCGCCTCAGGTTCCGGACCAAAACATAGGTAGCTGCGATGGGTAGTTGCGCACTCCACTCCAGATTAGGCCCAAATGAATGGACCTAGTCGGGAGGAAGTGTCTTGTGGCGACTCCGCCTGAAAGAATGAGCATGAGCATGTCGCTCATGTCGCAGAACAAACGGCTCCCAGAAAAAAGAACTGACCGGCTCCCATTGAAAAGCCATCTTTTTGGTCAGGATTTTGACCCCGTGTGAACTTACCCTTAGGGTCATAAAATCCCTTGAAATTCCGGAGATATTCTAGCCTTTTCAATTTGCCGGCCAGACACATCTCTCTTTATAAGCCAGACATGTCCTGTGGCCTGGGCCATCACATTCCACTATATCCCACTGTTGGTACCACAGTGCTGGCATAAAAAATTAAGAAAAGAAAAATTCACATCCACCTCCATCAAGGAATCATTTTTGGTAGCTGTTTTTGAGAAGCCAATTCTTCATCACTTATGTCTCCCATCTGCCTGACACCATAGACCACCAACTATCTTTCTGAGTGCTCATTTAGCATATCCTTTGCTGGCGCTATCTCTTCTCCTCTTCCCCTGATTGTAGGGATTCCTCAGGTCTTGTTTCTAGGCCCCCTCCTCTTCTCTCTACACAACTCCTGTTGGACAAACCATTGGCAGATTTGGCTTTCAATACCATCATTATGCTGATAACACGCAAACAGTGAAATATACGATATTCGATTCGAATAACCTCTTAATATTCGACTATTCAAACGAATATCGAACCCCATTATAGTCTATGGGGAAAAAAGTTTGTTTCAGGGGAAACCACTTGGGGTGAGTGGAGGCTTCCCTCAGCTGAGGTTTGGGTGAGTTTGGTGAGGGGGTGCAAGTACGCCCCGCAGTTAGCCTTTTTGGTGGCATAGAGTGTACACAATGAACCCCGACTGTCACTTGATGAGCCTCTCTTCTACTTGTACCTGCATGATAGAACCTGCGTGTCTATGGAGTTAGAGATAGATTGGGGCCCTGCATTTTAAGTTTATGCCCCATTCTTTTGCTTCAGCCCATAAACAGAGATGTTATTTTGTGCCCGTTAGTGCCAATTCAGCCGTGCCACCCCCAGGATTAATGCTTTTACCCCTCTTTTGTAGTTGTCACTTGCCCCAGCAGCGTATACAGTGTCAGGCCCACCATTCAGCTTCAGCCCATAAACAGAGATGTTATTTTATATTTAGCTGTATAGACTGCTGTGACTGACCACTTCACCCTTTAAATTAACCGCCCCGTTATGCAAACCCCTCAAAAAATCAACACGAAACCCAGTATGGTTTTAAGTGGGTTGGCCACAGCTTTATTTACAACCATAAACAAAGTTAACCAAAAATTAAACAAATCTTCATCCGTGACGGACTCCCGAACAGCCCGCTGGTGGACAGCGGGCCCCTTCATGACAACTCATCTCGCCACGGGATGTGGCACTCTCCCGCCACGGAGGGGACAGTGTAACGTAACTACTACTGGCCACGACCAACCCCACCAGCCAAGACAAGGGCCTTCTCAAGGCCGTCCTGCAAGCCTGCCAGAAAAATATCCAAACCAATGGGGTTCAAATGAACCCCATCGGACAGAAGGAGGTCTCTATTGTCCCCGTCCAGCTCAGCATGACGTATGGCAACACCCCCCAAAGCACGAACGTGTTTAGCAACCCGCACATTCAAAAGCTTGCGGGAGCGCTCCAAAGCCCTGTGGGAGCGAGCGCCCCGCCAATGGGATCTGGGAATAATCTCAGACCAAACTGGAATCACGTTATCAAAAAATTCCACAACACGAGTAAAGTCCTGTTTAATAACGGAAATGAGCTCACCTAGTTTGACCTTACCGAGGTCATTCCCCCCAGCATGAACAACTAAAATCAGCGTACCCCGCACTGACCTGCTGATCTTTGCCACCTCCGCCAGGACTCTAATCCACCGCATGCCCCTAATCCCCAACCAACGTACAGAGACACCGTTAAGCCCTAGTGACAGACCAACCGGACGAACAGCAGCCCTGCGCTCCGCCCAATAAACGAAGGAGTGTCCCAGAATCCATACAGAAATTGGGGAGGAACCTGAAAGAAGCAAAACACAACAAGAGATAAATACCAGACTTATAGAAAACTAAACTGAAGGTCCTAACTACAGAGGCAAAAGATCAGGTCTCACATAACGCCTATAACAATCAGACTTCCAACGGCCCAGTTTCTTAATAAACTCCGAATCCAAACCGCACAGATCGGCCGTGATGGCCGCCCCGATGCGGAAGGAGTGAGTACCAAAGTCACTAGGGTCCAGCCCTAAAGCCTGCAACGCGGACTTAAAGACGGAAGAGAACTGATAGCGAGTAAGAGGCAAACCCGAAGCATGTGCCAAAAATGTGGATGACCGCCCCCGGCAACACACAAATTCCTTAACCAAAACAACTGGACAAAAAGGGGATCCCGTGGGACGGATGGGAACCCAAACACCTTGACCGTACATATCCGTTTTCGATCGTCTAATACACACCCGAACCTCTGAATCAGAAAGAAAAACGTCCCGTACCTCCAAACCCCCACCCGAAAACTTACTGGCTGGAAGGAGTTCACCAATCCTCAAGGCACAGAAAAAAGCCAGGGAAAAGGCGACTCTGAAGAGGAGAACCTCGCTCTCATCCCTGCAGACCACAGGCAGAATCTTTAACAAACCTTGCAGCAATGGGAAAGAAACAGGGCGGCGCATGTCGCGCCGCCCCGATTCCTTCCTCCAGCCCTTCAAAACCTGTTTAACTATAAAATACTTAGTAACATCAACCCGTCTCAACAATTTAAGCACAAAAGCAATCCCTGCCAACTTGCGCGTCGCCGACGCCGCAGAAATCCCTCTGACCCTAAGAACTGACAAAAAACCTAAAAGAAGACGAAACAGGGCACCAACCTCCGCGGGTAAAGAACCGCCAGAGTAGGACAAAAATTCGTTCCACGCTCCGGTGTGACCCCACCAAGTGGCAGGGGTAACCGATTTCTGAATAAGCGCCATCAAACCATCTCCAACAAAGTCCACAAGACTGCCGGACACGGCTCTCCCTCCTCCTCCGCTGACGGGTGCAACAAACGAAAGAGCTGAAAATTAGAACGGGACAGAGCATCAGCAATGCTGTTATGAATGCCTGGCACATGCCGGGCCCGAAACCAGATGTTGGCCTGCAGGCAGCGAAGAACCAGATGTCGCAGAAGCGCTAACACTTCCAACGAAGAGGACGATAGGCTATTCACTGCCTGCACAACCGCCATGTTATCGGACCAAAAGCAGACACGACAATTGCTGAGGCTCTGGCCCCACAACTCTACTGCAACCAGGATAGGAAAAAGCTCGAGAAGGGTTAAATTTTTAACGAACCCCCTGTCAGCCCAGGAGGAGGGCCACTCGGCCCTACACCATTTGTTACCGAAAACCGCGCCAAAACCGTCGGACCCGGCCGCATCCGTAAAAAGCGAAAGTTCCTCACTAGAAACCAATTCAGATTGGCACATGGCCCTACCGTTGAAAGATGACAAAAAACGGCGCCAGACCCTCAAATCCTCCCGCAACGTCTTGGTGATCCGAATAAAATGATGAGGGTGAGAGACACCCCTGGTGGCTAAGGACAAACGGCGGCAAAAGGTTCGTCCCATAGGGATAACCTTGCAAGCAAAATTTAAAAGGCCCAGGAGAACCTGCATTTGATGCAAGGTCACCTTCTTAGAACGCTCCGCCGACTGGACCTCGTGCACCAGGCGGTCCAACTTGTCATCCGGCAAGCGGAAGACCATGGCGACCGAGTCTATTTCTATTCCAAGGAAGGACAGACAGGTCACTGGACCAACTGTCTTTTCCTTGGAAAGGGGAACACCACAGGAACGCATTAAACCCTGAAATGAACGTAATAAAAACTCGCAAACCGGGGAATCGGCCGGCCCAACGAAAAGGAAATCATCCAGATAGTGTAAAACTGACTGATATCCTGTCTCGAAGCGCACGACCCATTCCAAAAAAGACGAAAAAATCTCAAAGTACGAACAAAAAATTGAACACCCCATTGGCAAGCACATGTCGACAAAATATTGGTCGCGCAATGAACAGCCAAGGAGGTGCACGCAACTAGGGTGGATGGGGAGCGACCGAAACGCGGATTCGATATCCGATTTAGCTAACAAGGCTCCCTTACCTGCACGCCGAACTAAGTCAACTGCTTTGTCAAAAGACGCGTAAGAAACGGCTGCCTCCTCCTTTGAAATACCGTCATTGACCGAATCCCCCTTGGGGTAAGACAAGTGATGAATGAGGCGAAACTTACCTGGTTCCCGTTTAGGTACCAAACCCAGCGGGGAGACCCGTAAGTTAGGAAATGGGGGCTCAACAAACGGACCCGCCATCCTACCCAAAGAAACCTCCTTCATCACCTTATCCCACGCCAAGGGTTCATCGGCCAAAACCGAACGCAAATTACCTGAAAAGGAGGAGACCGGCGATTCCTCAAACGGAATGACAAAGCCTATGGAAAAACCGTCCTCAAGCAGTTTTGCCTCCCGCCTCCGCGGGTAAAGCTCTAGCCACTGCTGTAGGACCGGTCCTCTCACCGGGGTTCTCGCCTGCGCTGGGGGCACCCAGCTTGGCCAACTGTTTGCCCCGACGCGAGCATCTGAGCGCGGCGTGGCTACCTCCGCAAACCGAACAGTCATGTCGAAATTTGCAGGAGGAGAAGAACCGGCAGTGTCCTTCATTGTAAAGCCAACAGGACCCTGTCGGCTTGTGGGGGATCGAGCCTGTACCGGAGGGAGAACCCCCGGCCCCGGACTGAAAGGATCTCTGGGACCTCTGTCCGAGGATGAGCTGAATCCAGACATCGGCCGCCTTCGACGCCCAGCTCAATGCAGGAGTCAAAGCCAACCGACGCCTGAATTCCTCATCATAGCGCCACCAAGCCGCACCTCCGTGCAGCTTGTGGGCACTATAGATCGTATCTAAATACACAAAAAGTTCAGGACCTTTCGCAGGACTATGCTGACACAGAATGTGAGCAAGTACTGAGAAAGCCTGAAGCCAATTTCCGAAAGTCTTTGCGACCTTGGGTTTCTTTTCGGAACCGCGTTCGAAAGACCTCTCTTTATCTACGGTCCCATGGTCAGGAGACAGCAGGGACCAAATATCTATGTATTCGCCATTGACAATCTTCTCTCTGGTCTCCGCCGGCACGTGAGTGCCTAGCGGGGAGACCCCACAATAGATGGAGTCTTTAAAAGTCAAGCCCAGGGGCAAGGCAACCGACGCAAGGGTGACCCCGCCGGCGCCATCCGCCTGAGCTTTAAGAGTATTAGAGCTATTCAATGGTGAAGACATACGCCTCGCGACAGAAGTAATGTCCTCGCCATGGGCAGGGTGGGTGAGGGCTGACCTAGCTGGGAGGCAATGCAACTCACCGTCAAGTGGGGCCCCGTAACCGGCCCAGGCGGTGGAAGTCCAGGCGTTTGAAGACGGGAAGCCGGAGGTACTGCAGGAGGGTGGGACACCTCCGCAGGAGGCTGGGAACCAGCGTCCAGATGATGAGCCGCAGGATGTTGGTGCGCGGTGGAGCGCGGGCTGCGCCGCTGAGAGGAACGGCAAGAATGATGAGGAGATCCACAAACCGATCTTCGGCGGTGACTCCTCCGAGACCTAGAAGAACGATGGCTGTGGGCCCGGTAGGATGGGGACCTGCTTCTGGCGGAACGGTGGCGAGACGAACGACTATCCCTCCTGCTAAGTCTTCTTCGATGACGGTCATGATAACAAGTGCGGCTACGACCTGAGGAGAAAGAAGACTCGGAAGAGGTACGCCCACATGCAATGCGACAAGACTTGTGTGACCTTTGACCGCGGGACCTACGGAATTCTGGATGATGAGACGACCGAGCTCGTGTGACCCCTGACCTCGGGGAAAGGGGGTACCGAGGACCTTGAGTAGACTGAAGTGGCTGCACATTGGGATTAACAGAGCTCTGGTGCCCTCTAGTGTCCAAACTAGGGAATGACTGCCGAGTGTAAGGATTAGCTGCAGGGGAAGGGGTAGAGGGTATCAGGCCTGAACTATCTGAATCCCAGGACACCGGTTCCCCCCCCAACGGCACCACCCCCAACGTAGCCGGAGACAGGAGCTGCCAAACCCCTGCCCTGGGTGTCAGAAGCTCACCAGATCCTAGGTCTTCACCCCCTGCTCCTGCAGGGGGCACAGCAACAGGAGACATGTGGGAAGGATCTTCATCCCCTGCAGGGGGTATCACCACTGCGGGGACATCTCCGGAAGGCTGCAAGCTGCCAGGTGAGGGCCGCGGCCTGACGGTGGGTGGAGCTTCGTCTCCGTCTCCAGACGGAGGCAGGACCACATGGGACCGCAGCGGTGCAGCATCTCTGCTCCGAACGGCCGCCCGATGACCGCCGGGTACTTGCTGCTGCCGTGGATGAGGATGGGCCGTGCCTCCCACTCCAGCGGGAGGCTGTGCTGTGGGCGGCGAGGACGTGGTGAAGGTAGGCCTAGGCCGCTGCCTACCTGTGGGCGGAGCTTCACCTCCCGCTCCGGCGGGAGGCCGCGCAGCAGCCGGGCGCTGAGAAGAAGGGTGCCGGACAGCTGACAGGGAGCCACCGGGTGAACGACCGCGGCTGAGGTGAGTCGATCCCTCTTCACCCCCCGCTCCTGCAGGCGGCACTCTGGAAGCGGCGGACATCTTGGACGCACCGCCGGAAACCGTATGGCGGCCGGAGCCACCAAATTTAGGCCGCGGCTGCGGCCTAGCTGACGGTCCCGGCGGGTCCAGGCTGCGAGCACCAGCATCGGGGCGACGGTGGCCCTCCACCGTCAGCCGACCAGCCCCCCGCTTACCTCCTCTCCCCGGTGGGCTGGGGCTGAGGCGGGCAGGCCGTCTGGAAGTGCGGATATGGGTCCCAGGGGCATCAGCATCTTTGGGCTGTGGAAGCTGGGCAGCTACTTTCTCCATAACTTCTGCAATCCAACGATGACCTCTCTCCTTTGCCTTCTCCAAGATGAAGTCCTCCAGGTCAGCCATGAAAGGGGTAACTGGGGTCGTTCCTCACGTCAGACAGGACGAAGGGTAAGAGGCCTAACCCCACGTGCCCCCGATTTATATAAAGTTTAATAAACAAAACAACTGACATCATATCAATAACACGGGGCGGGTATAGATTCAAAAAACTCTGTCACCATAGCAACCCCAGCACAGCAGTCCTAGCCCTTCTCCTTAGGCGGTGCAAGGGCTGCTACCACTTTTATTTGGGAGTGGAATACAACCAGGAAAGCTGGATTCAGTGTATATATACTGTACACAGATTGTCTGTATACCACTTAGGTGTTTGAGGGTATACACCCTGCAAAGCTGGATTAAGCGTATATATCCTGACTGAATTGACACACACTTACTACACAATGTAATGCACACACATATACTACACAATGTAATGTACACACACCTACTACACAATGTAATGTACACACACCTACTACACAATGTAATGTACACACACCTACTACACAATGTAATGTACACACACCTACTACACAATGTAATGTACACACACCTACTACACAATGTAATGTACACACATATACTACACAATGTAATGTACACACATATACTACACAACGTAGGTTATACACATATACTACACAATATAATGTACACACACCTACTACACAATGTAATGTACACACACCTACTACACAATGTAATGTACACACACCTACTACACAATGTAATGTACACACATATACTACACAATGTAATGTACACACATATACTACACAACGTAGGTTATACACATATACTACACAATATAATGTACACACACCTACTACACAATGTAATGTACACACACCTACTACACAATGTAATGTACACACACCTACTACACAATGTAATGTACACACACCTACTACACAATGTAATGTACACACATATACTACACAATGTAATGTACACACATATACTACACAACGTAGGTTATACACATATACTACACAATATAATGTACACACACCTACTACACAATTGCAGTTGCTGTCAATCACAAATTGGATTGTTTTGTTAATATCGCTCTTCTACAGACTGTCTCTATGGCCACAGACAACAATCCCTGTGTAGTCTCACCCTGCAGTCACAGTCCCTTCCATCGGTCTTAAGCAGGGTTCACACTACCGTTGGATTCCATTATGAAGGTGTCCGTTTGAAAGACTGACACTGACTGATGTTACTGTGTCCATTTTTTTTTAACTGATGTAGCATCGGAGATGAAGCAGAGCTGGCCGTTCGCTGAGCTTGGCTACTCCAGAGTAGTCTAGCTGAGCGCTCGGCCCGATGTGGCAGTGCTGGCCGATGTAGCAGTGTCCGATGTAGCAGTCCGATGTAGCACACTCAGCTCTGCTACATCGGACACTGCTACATAGGCCAGCACTGCTACATCGCCAAGCCAAGCAACATTTGTCTGCCGTCAGTGCTGGTTACACCATTTATTTACATGGTAGTGAAGCATTAGGCAATGATGGCGCTGCTTAGTGACTGAGATATATATATATATATATATATATATATATATATATATATGCCCCTATGTGTACAGAGCCCTACAGAGCTGGACAACCTTCACTTGACTTCGGCTTTATTGTAATAGTTTCTATGAAGTAGGCTTCTATGGAAATCCGGAGTAACTTCTCAGTAAACAGTGCGGTTTTATTAGAATATAGATGTATATATCCTCTGCCTATTGTATAGAGTCATGTGATCACTGTATACACTGCCGGCCATTCAGCACTTGCCCAGATGACATTATCACAGTCCGGAATTCCTCAGAATCCTGATGACATCATGAAGCCGGTGACATCACAGTGTACTGTACAATCTATATAACTTGGGGAATGTCCTGGAGGAAGCTGAGGGTTTTACAGATGGAGAGAGTGATGGATGTGATAAATGTGCTGTTAGTTTTTGTGATAATTTCCCAAAGATTTGCAGACGGGAGGCCGACCATGACACCTGCAGGTACAGTAATGGACATTCATAGCTGGGGGGCTTTACAGGTGGCTGTTTGGAGGGGGGGGGGGGGGGTCAGGAATTTCCTTGTGTGTTATTCTCCTAATGTAATGATCTATTACTAAGAGGTTCTGCAGCAGACAATGTGTGCATTGTAGGTATTGTAGCAAACCCTCAGCGGTGAAAAGTATTAGTTACAAATATAGAAGTGTTGGCATTGGGTATAACATAAGGTCTCACCTTTGTGTATTATTCCTTCCTGACAGTGACCACTGACACTGCCACCCTGCGCCCGGCCACCCCCAGTAAGACAAGTGAGTAGACATCATCCTATGTATATGTATAGCCTATATATCTTTCCAGCTGCTTGGGAACTACAACTCCCAACATGCCTTGTCAATGACAGACCGTAATAGAATGTTTTATCACCATGACAGCCATAGGGATCTATGTGAGGAGTTCTCAGATTCCATGATGTCTTATCAACCATCTTGTTTCTTTCTTTCCAGATCTTGCGTACATGATTATACCTATCCTAATTATTTGCGCCAAAATCTTCTTTTGGTAAGTTTCTGGCATCTTTTCACAAAATATCCAATGTAGTATGGTGATAATGTAGTGCAAGGTGGAGGGTTATATCATGTCAGACCTACAGGGGGCGATGTGACTCCTGGGTAATAATCTGCTTGTGCTATGACATCTGATCCATATCATGTCTGTGATATCTAGCGCCCCCTGTATTGTGCCCTCTATAGTAACACATGAGGTGGGGAAGGGCTTCTAGGGTCTCCCCATAACCAGGAGGGGGCGCTCCATATATTGCTGTATCTCATGAGTTTTTCTTGTTATTCCAGGTGCTACAAATGTAGAAAAGGAAAAAAAGAAGAGAAAGAGAAGTTCGACTTAAAAGAAGTCATCGTTGAGACGCTGGGTAAGAATATAACCCTGACAGCGGGTGTATATGGCACCCCAACTATGACATGTCACTTATAGCACTGCTGCCAATGGGCCCCCCCGGTATGGCCTGTAGTTATACGCCTGGTGCACATAGGACATGTAGTATAGGGCCAGAAATTGGAAGGTTCCCTCTAAGTATAGAAGCGGTGTAGTTTAGGAGAACAGAGATCCCCCCTGTACTCCAGGTGTAGCAGGGCTTGTTAGTAATATCACTAGGAGTACTAAGAATCCAGAAGATTTACCTGCAGTCCTATGTAAGATCAGTAATAAGACTTTATAGCGCCATCATGAGGAGATGTTCCGCATTACCCAGTCAGCTCTGCTACATCTATAAGCCCATCCATTGACCACTACTAATAATAGACACTTATTGATACCAAAGAGCAGAGTATACAGAAGACAAATAAACATAAAGACAAGCCCGGGCTCCTGTATAATGGACACACATGTCTCTCCTCTTCTGATGGCTTCTGTTTTATGTTGTAGTTACTACAGCGATGAAAAAATGTCAGGCAGATGTAAAGAAGAGCGCGGATCCGGAACCTGGTAAGAATGACTAAGAACCCTGAGAAGGTTGTGTGTGACCCCAATCTATAGCAGACTGTCCCTGTCATATATGACCTGTAAGGCTCCTCCTGACTATAGTCAATAGGAATAGTCACATGTCCAAAATGATCCAAAACCATCAAGTGATCTGCTGTGAAGGACACTGACTATCTGACACCATTCTCATTATGGATTCTCTATTTGTAGACAACGAGGAGGACGACAAGGAGGAATGGCTATATCTCATTAGGCCAGGACTACCGCCAAGATGGATGAAGAGAAAAGACATAGAAGAGCTACCACAACCAATCCGAATTCTACCGGAACCAACACCTGCAAAGAAACAAAAAAAGACAAAGCGTGCTCATAGGAGAAGAGCTCAGAAGAGCTGCAGTCTAAGCTGTGGTTGTGGAAGGAGAAAATCTACGAAGAAGAGAAAGAAGAAACAACCTAAATAAATGGGATTGTTTCTTTCCAGTTGATGGGATGTTTGTAGTGACTTCTCTCCGGCTTATTTCCTGATGGATGTCTCCATACTTCCTTCCTTATTGATAAAACCTTCACCGGTTAAGGTCCAGGTCTAAAAGTGCCTTAAGGACCAGACCTCATTTCTCCAAACTGACATGTGTCACTTTATATGGCAAGAACTTTGAGACGCTATACCGTACACAAGTGGTTTTGAGATTATTTTTACATGACACATTGTACTTCATGTTAGAGGTAAACATTAGAGATGAGCGAACAGTAAAATATTCGATATTCGTATCAAATAGTCGTTCAATATTCGACTATTAGAATAAATATCAAGCCCCATTATAGTCTATGAGAGAAAATGCTTCATTTCAGGGGATCCCACCATTCTACTCAGGAGAGTCACCAAGTCCACTATGACACCCCAGGAAATGATGCCAACACCCTGGAGTGCAACTGGGACAGCAGGGGAAGCATGTCTGGGGGCATCTAACAAGCCCAAGTCACTTTATTACGTCGGGATCCCTGTCAGATTGCAATGTGCGAGAGCTGACTTTTTCCCATAGGAATTCATTCAAGAGTGTTGATTGGCCGAATGCCATACAGAGTACGGCATACAGCCAATCAATGCTGGTTCTGCCGGAGGCTCGTCTGTGAGGGGCCAGAGTCTAAGATCGGACCGGAATGGAGACTGCTGTGGACCACTCTTAGACTCCGCCTCCACCGGTAGAACCAGCGTTGATTGGCCGAATCAACGCTGGTCAACGCATTCCTATGCCAAGATGTAGTAAAGCTGGCACTGCTACACCGGAGATGAAGCAGAGCTGAGTGTGCGCTGTACCTTGCTGCACACTCAGCTCTGCTGCATCAGACTGCTACATCGGACACTGCTACATCGGCCAGCACTGCTACATCAGGCCGTGCGCTCAGCTCAGCTACTCCGGAGATGCAGCTGAGCAGAGCGCACGCCCAGCACTGCTACATCGGAGATGAAGCAGAGCTGGCTTTTCGCTGAGCTTGGCTTCTCCGGAGTAGCCGAGCTGATAGCACGGTCCGATGTAGCAGTGCTGGCCGATGTAGCAGTGTAGCAGTGTCCGATGTAGCAGTCCAATGCAACAGAGCCGAGTGTGCAGCAGGGTTCAGCTGAACCTGCTGCACACTCAGCTATGATGTAGCAGTGCTGAGTGTGCGTTGAACCATGCTGCACACTCAGCTTTGCTACATCTCTGTGTGTGCTGAGCTCTGCCGCTTCTCCGTGTAGCAGAGCTGTGTCAGCACTGTTACATCTGAGATCGGACCACAATGGAAACTGCTGTGGACGGATCTTAGACTCCGCCTCTTCCGGCAGAACCAGCGTTGATTGGCCGAATGCTGTACACTGGCCAATCAACGCTGGTCAATGCATTCCTATAGGAAAAATCCAGCTCGTGCATATCGCAAGCTGACAGGGATCCCGACCAGATAGAGCCCCAAAGAGCTGTGTGAGTGACATTCCCACCTAAATAAAGGTAATCCCCAGCTAACCCTGCCTGTAGATCTGTCCCTGTCTCACAGTCACATAGTTCACAGTCCCAAATTAATTGAATGTTAAATCCACCATTCGTCTAAATTGGAGGTCACCTGAATTAGCCAGACAATTCCTTCTTCCTATTTTTTTTCGATGCCTCCATTGTCGTAGTTCCTGTCCCACCTCCCCTGCACAGTTATTGGTGCAAAATAAGTGCCAGGGAAGGTGGGAGGGGGATACAAATTTTTAGTGAGTTTGCCTCGTGGTATTCGATTGTAATCGAATACCTCGAACGGCCTGATATTCGATCAAATATCAATTTGATTGAACGGTGTTTGCTCATCTCTACTAGTAAACATTGATCAAAATTTTTGTATTTAATTATAAAAAAAATTGGAAATTTGATGGAAACTTTGAAAAAAATTGCAATTTTCAAAATGTGAAATGCTGTGCTTTTCAGGCAGATAGCCATACCACCCAAATACATTGATACATATAATCTCCCATATCTCTGCTTTATATCGGCATCTTCTTTTAATGGTCCTTTCATTTATTTCGGACGTTACAAGGCTTACAGGTGTAACAGTGATTTTCCAGATTTACAAGAAAATTTCCCAAACTCATTTTTTAGGGACCACTTCAGTTCTGAAGAGGATTATAAAGGCCTATACATTATTATTAACCCCCATACATCACCAAGTTTTTAAAACTGCACCCCTCAAATAATTCAAAAGAGCATTTGGGATATTTGTTAACCCTTTAAGCATTTCACAGGAATTAAAACAATATGGAGGTGAAATTTAGATGTAATTTATCCAATAACTGGCGTCTGCCGGCGACTTTGTCTGCGTGTTGTTGTCGGCAATGATCCCCTTATATTTAGCTAATTGCTGTTGCTGATGATCCGCCTGCTCCTGTGTCTCGGCTATGTTACATCACTGCACATGAACAGCATACCGAGCTGAATATACATATCTGCATATGGAGAGCCTACTCAGCTGTGCTACAGCGCTGTCTAAGCTCTGCTACATCTGGCCGTTTGGATTACAGGGGTGTTCTTATGTCAGTGTCTGAGCAGCTTCTGTGTTAGAAACGGTTGAACGTACATTGCTGTGATAGGGAAATGAATACATTCATATATATTTCCTATATGTCTATACATTCTTTCAGTAATACTTAAGCTTGTAGCATGCTTCTCTCCAGGTCAGCCTGAGCCATCTTCCATATTACAGAATATGTGTAGAGTGACTGGCGCACCCCATAATAAACCAGATCATAATAAAGTCACAAACTTCTAGTAATACAGTACAGATAAAATTAATGGCAGATAGTCATTGGGACATTGGGACGTAACAAGATGACGTCAGCTACCATTACCTCAGCTATCATGTGGTGTGATGGGAATTTAGCTTTTTGGGAAATTGTCATTGGATACTAAATTTGCTTATTCATATATGTACGCCCCATGTACACCCACTTTAATGGGTATAAAAGGTGTGATGTATGTAATAAAGGTATGCTTATACCCAGGATCAATGTGTCTCTGTGTTGAATACATCACTGACTCGAGTCTTTATCTTTAAATTTGACTATCATCCAATATACCTAAGTGGTCCCATTGAGACCACCCCTGAAAATGGCGTCTATCATAATGATATGTATGTGATAGTGGTGTATGGTAGACACCATGATAGTACTTAAGGGTTCAATCAGGGGCATAACTACCGTAGAGGCAGCAGAGGCAGCTGCCACAGGGCCCGGGCCAATAGGGGGCCTGGTGACAGCCGCTACTGCTGTGTTTTTTTTTGTTTTTTTTTTAAATAGGCCGTTACCTGCTGAAGTTACTTCAGCCGGTAACGGGCCCTATTTACTTGCCGATCCTGGCTGGGCCAGGATCAGTAAGTGACTCCGCGGGCCCCACAAAGACTATCATTATACTCGGGGGTCTTTTCAGACCCCCAAGTATAATGATCGGAGGCCCGGGAGAGGTAAGGGAACATAACAAACAATGTTACCTCTCCACGATCCGTGCAGGCCTCAGGCCTATGGTAGTTGTCTGACGTCACATGATCCCGGCCTGCGTCCCGGGTCATGTGATGTCAAGTGTTTTTTTTTTATGTTTTTATTCCCCCGGGTCTCCGATTATTTTACTCTGTAAAGATCCCATAGTATAATAATTGTTTCTGGGTGTCCACAGGGGGACATAATACTGTGTGCAGGGGCCACTATAGGACATAATACTGTGTGCAGGGGCCACTATAGGACATAATACTGTGTGCAGGGGACACTATTGGGGATAATACTGTGTGTAGGGGCCACTATGGGACATAATACCGTGTGCAGGGGCCACTATAGGACATAATACTATGTGCAGGGGCCACTATTGGAGATAATACTGTGTGCAGGGTCCACTATGGGGCATAAAACTGTGTGCAGGGGCCACTATGGGGCATAATACTGTGTGCAGGGGCCACTATGGGGGATATTACTGTGTGCAGGGGCCACTATGGGGGATAATACTGTGTGCAGGGGACACTATGGGGGATAATACTGTGTGCAGGGGCCACTATGGGGTATAATACTGTGTGCAGGGACCACTATGGGGGATAATACTGTGTGCAGGGGCCACTATGGGACATACAGTAATACTTTGTGCAGGGGCCACTATGGGGCATAATACTGTGTGCAGGGGCCACTATGGGGGATAATACTGTGCGCAGGGGCCACTATAGGACATAATACTGTATGCAGGGGCCACTATGGGGTATAATACTGTGTGCAGGGGCCACTATGGGGGATAATACTGTGCGCAGGGGCCACTATGGGGCATAATACTGTGCGCAGGGGCCACTATGGGACATAATACTGTGTGCAGGGGCCACTATGGGGGATAATACTGTGTGCAGGGGCCACTATGGGGCATAATATTGTGTGCAGGGGCCACTATGGGGGATAATACTGTTTGCAGGGGCCACTATGGGGCATAATACTGTGTGCAGGGGCCACTATTGGGCATAATACTGTGTGCAGGGGCCACTAAGGGACATAATAGAGTGCGCAGGAATGCGGAGGAGGGGTCGGTCGAGGTTTTTAGCGTCGGTGTCGGTCGGGGGGGGGGCATGACAAAAGTTTGCCACGGGGCCCCGCCATTCCTATTTACGCCACTGAGTTCAATATATGTAGTGAATCAACCATCACAATAGGCTGTGGCAGAGTTTCCCATAGTCTCACTGCTCTTAGAGGGAATTATCCCTCTCTATAATAATGATGAATTTGTATAAGAAACAAAAACTCCAATTGTTGTCTTTGTACAGTATAAATTGTTTATAAGTATATAATGGAATAATTACATATAATAACAATAGAGAAGTGCAAATAATAAATATATACAGTACAGACCAAAAGTTTGGACACACCTTCTTATTCAAAGTGTTTTCTGTATTTTCATGACTATATGATTGTAGATTTACACTGAAGGCATCAAAACTATGAATTATCACATGTTATATTATATACTTAACAAAAAAGTGTGACCACAACTGAAAATCTATCTTATATTCTAGGTTCTTCAAAGTAGCCACCTTTTGCTTTGATTCCTGCTTTGCACACTCTTGGCATTCTCTTGATGAGGTAGTCACCTGAAATGGTCTTCCAACAGTCTTGAAGGAGTTCCCAGAGATGCTTAGCACTTGTTGGCCCTTTTGCCTTCACTCTGTGGTCCAGCTCGCCCCAAACCATCTCGATTGGGTTCAGGTCTGGTGACTGTGGAGGCCAGGTCATCTGGCGTAGCCCCCCATCACTCTCCTTCTTGGTCATTGCACAGCCTGGAGGTGTTTGGGGTCATTGTCCTATTGAAAAATAAATGATGGACCAACTTTTGTCCATCCGCAGTCCATCCGCAAACCGGATGGACTGCAAGATGCTGTGGTAGCCATGCTAGTTCAGTATGCCTTCAATTTTGAATACATCTCCAACAGTGTCACCAGAAAAGCACCATCACACCTCCTCCTCCATGCTTCACGCTGGGTACCAGGCATGTAGAGTCCATCCGTTCACTTTTTCTGTGTTGCACAAAGACACGGTGGTTGGAACCAAAGATTTCAAATTTGGACTCATCAGACCAAAGCACAGATTTCCACTGGTCTAATGTCCATTCCTTGTGTTCTTTAGTAGAGATGAGCGAACAGTGTTCTATCGAACTCATGTTCGATCGGATATTAGGCTGTTCGGCATGTTCGAATCGAATCGAACACCGCGTGGTAAAGTGCGCCATTACTCGATTCCCCTCCCACCTTCCCTGGCGCCTTTTTTGCTCCAATAACAGCGCAGGGTAGGTGGGACAGGAACTACGACACCGGTGACGTTGAAAAAAGTAGGCAAAACCCATTGGCTGCCGAAAACATGTGACCTCTAATTTAAAAGAACAGCGACGCCCAGCTTCGCGTCATTCTGAGCTTGCAATTCACCGGGGACGGAGGTTTCCGTCCAGTTAGCTAGGGCTTAGATTCTGGGTAGGCAGGGACAGGCTAGGATAGGAAGGAGAAGACAACCAACAGCTCTTGTAAGAGCTAAATTCCAGGGAGAAGCTTGTCAGTGTAACAGGGCACTGACGGGCTCAATCGCCGCAACCCAGCTTTCCCAGGATCCTGAATGGAATACACTGACAGTGTATTCCCGTATACCCAATATATACCCCCGATACCCGTTCCAACGGTGTGCCCCCCCACCTTCACCTCAGAAATACCCTGCAAGTCCCCTAGCAATAGAATTGGGGCTATATACACCCACTATTTTTGCTACTGCCATATAGTGTCATTGTCTCACTGGGAATTCAAAGAATATATTGGGCTTACATATAACTTCAATTCCAGGGAGAAGCTTGTCAGTGTAACGTGGCACTGACGGGCTCAATCGCCGCAACCCAGCTTTCCCAGGATCCTGAATGGAACACACTGACAGTGTATTCCCGTATACCCCATATATACACCCCAAATCCCCGTTCCAACGGTGTGCCCCCCCACCTTCACCTCAGAAATACCCTGCAAGTCCCCTAGCAATAGAATTGGGGCTATATACACCCACAATTTTTGCTACTGGTATATAGTGCCATTGTCTGACTGGGAATTCAAAGAATATATTGGGGTTATGTGCACCCACAATTTTTGCTACTGCTATACAGTGCCATTGTCTCACTGGGAATTCAAAGAATATATTGGGGTTACGTGCACCCACAATTTTTACTACTGGTATACAGTGCCATTGTCTGACTGGGAATTCAAAGAATATATGGGGGTTACGTGCACCCACAATTTTTGCTACTGCTATACAGTGCCATTGTCTCACTGGGAATTCAAAGAATATATTGGGGTTATGTGCACCCACAATTTTTTACTACTGGTATATAGTGCCATTGTCTGACTGGGAATTCAAAGAATATATGGGGGTTACGTGCACCCACAATTTTTGCTACTGCTATACAGTGCCATTGTCTCACTGGGAATTCAAAGAATATATTGGGGTTATGTGCACCCACAATTTTTACTACTGGTATACAGTGCCATTGTCTGACTGGGAATTCAAAGAATATATGGGGGTTACGTGCACCCACAATTTTTGCTACTGCTATACAGTGCCATTGTCTCACTGGGAATTCAAAGAATATATTGGGGTTATGTGCACCCACAATTTTTACTACTGGTATACAGTGCCATTGTCTGACTGGGAATTCAAAGAATATATGGGGGTTACGTGCACCCACAATTTTTGCTACTGCTATACAGTGCCATTGTCTCACTGGGAATTCAAAGAATATATGGGGGTTACGTGCACCCACAATTTTTGCTACTGGTAGATAGTGCCATTGTCTGACTGGGAATTCCACAAATAATTTGGGGATTCATTCACCCTACATCTCAGGCTCTTGCCATATTCACCCAGGTTGTCAGTGCTGCACCAGCTCGTTCCCAGACAGCTCGGCCCGAAAAACACGTTACCTATATAGAGGATTTGGACAATGAAGACAACATGTTCTAAATCTAATGTCTGCACCTTCTCCAGAATTAAAATAAAGGCAGCGTTTAACTTTCAAATAGCACTGCACAAAGGAAGAGCTTATCAGCTTGTCTCATGACATGCTACTGAAAAGTGTCATTTGTGTATCTTAATGTAAATATAGTTGTATAAGCTTTTTGGGTTTTAGGCACTGCCAAGTTATTTATTACCACCCGCTCCCTTATAATGATGATGACGCCAAAGTCACTGTGGGTGTTCAGAGCTCACAGCTTTGGTTGACATTTGTCTTGCTCTCTGTCGGTACCAGCTGTCTTTTTGGATACCGTAAAGTTATGTTGACTTTATTAACAGCTATAGAAGCTTTAGCCAGGTTGTGACGGTGTGTAACCCTAACAACACTAAGTGGGATACACATTAATAGTCAGTCTATGTACGCTAAACGTATCACTGAAGTAATTTTTTTTCCCTCTCCCCTAATATAAGAAAGGAACAGACATTAGACCTAGACCGGGGTTCGAGGCTTGTAAAAATCCAGTATTATTTGTTCTTCATGATGTGAAATATGTGTTGAAAAGCAACCCAAGATGAAGTCAGCCATGTGTGCCAGTGTGTTACTTGGCATGCCTTTGCTGGCCCCAACTGTAAGGGTCACTCTCCATTTCCTCCATTTTCCACTCCCCTTCACACCATTTGTGGTGAAGCAATGGGATGCACTGAAGTGCACCCTCTAGCCTCGTGTGGGATAGGGACATCAGATGCCACTCCAACCCCCTCGTCTTCCTCCGCCAGCCAACGGTGCGAAGATGAGAGGAGTGTGCTCTGAATGTTTTCTGCCTAGCAGAGGCTAGTTCTCACTTACGAAAATGGCCCCACTTTGACCTGTATATCAGGCACAATGGTGTAGGTTTCAAAGAAACATGGCACCAACAAGTTGGAAAACGTGGGCCATGCGTGGACCGTGTTTGAGTCTGGCAAGCTCCAGATCTGCTACCAGGTTCCAGCCATTATCACAGGCGCAAAAATGCCAGGCCCCAGGTGTAGCAGGGAAAAAAAAATGCCATCTCAGCCAGGATGGCATCCCTGACCTCGGAGGCACTGTGCTGTCTGTCCCCCAAGCTGATGAGCTTCAGCACCGCCTGCTGACGTCTACCCATACCAGTGTTTTAGCGTTTGCCGCTAGTAGCTGTGGTGGAGGTTGCAGCGTCGTAGGGTTTCAGTCTACTCCTGCCATGGCCTGGGAGAGGAGATAGGCCACCCCAGTTTGCACCCGGGGAACAGACTCCACCACATTCACCCTGCCTGTCATTAAAGATAAGCACTGCAGCATCCCTGACCACAGGCGCTTGTCCAAGTGTCGGTGGTCAAGTGGACCTTGCAGCAAAGCGCAGAGCTCTGGGCCCGACTGATGTTATGGGACACATGCAGGCGCAAGGCAGGGACAGCACACCAAGAGAAGTAGTAACGGCTAGGCCCAGCATAGGGAGGTGCCCCAGCTGCCATCTGCTGACGGAAGGCCTGGGTCTCCAGAAGCATAAACAAACACCAACATCTCCAGGGCCAGCAGTTTATCGATGAGGCTGTTAAAGGCTTGGGCATGGGGGTGGGTTGTATTGTACTTCTGCCTGCAATGAAAAGCTTGGGAAATGTGGAGTGGCTGGGAAGAGGCGCATGATGGTGCAGGCCAAAAGGGCGCATGAGGGTGAACTCCCCAATGTGTCAGAGATAGGTGTGTAGGTGTCCTTGCATCATATACTTGCACCATATTTGGCTTTGGAAGTTAATTTTGTGCCAAAAAGTGGTTAAGACAGCAATACCTCAGCTACTTCCGTTACACTGTCTATTGAAGTTAACATCTGTGGAAGTGGACCACCATTTCTAAGATCCCAAAGGAAGCAGGCAAGAGATGTGCAGTTCAGAAAAAAAGATGAGAAAATAAGTGTAGGCTGTAGAGCACAGAGGGATCGGAGAGGACAGAGCTGGTGTCGGCCAGGTATTCCCACAACATGCGCCTATACTAGTCCCTCCTGGTGACACTAGGCCCCTGAGTGGCAGTAATTTGTCCAGGGGGGCCATTAACGTGTTCCAGACCTAGGAATAAGTCTTCCAACAGGGTAGAGTTTTGCATGCCTTTGCTTCTACCCACTGTTTTTGCTGCTTAGCTTCCCTCCACATCTACACTGCTTTCACCCCTAAACATCACCTCAGTTTATGCCTTTGTTTCTACCCTGTTTTTTTTGTTGAATTAGCTTCCCTCCACATCTACACTGCTTTAGCCCCTAAACATCACCCCAGTTTATGCCTTTGCTTCTACCCAGGTTTTTTGTTGAATTAGCTTCCCTCCACATCTACACTGCTTTAGCCCCTAAACATCACCCCAGTTTATGCCTTTGCTTCTACCCAGGTTTTTTGTTGTTTTAGCTTCCCTCTACATCTACACTGCTTTAGCCCCTAGACATCACCCCTGTCCATGTGGGGTCGGTGGCCTCGTCATCCACCAACTCCTCTTCCAATTGCGCACTGCCCCCTTACTGCAAACCGCACATGACCACAGCTTGCCTTGATGGCAACTGTGTCTCATGATCCCCACTTAGGTCCAGACAAGTCGGTGGCGGGTCCAAAACCCCAAAATTGGAAGGAAATGGCAGATGCTGCAGTATTTCTAACACCTGTTCCTGGTGCTCGGGCCTGGTCTGTGTTGTACCCTGCACCCTGCTTAACGCAGCTGCCATATCCGAAGTTGTGCTGAGCGCATGCTAATGTTTCGTGTCCAGTGCAATGGATGGGATGGGATTTCACATAAGTCTGCCACTCATGGTTGAGCAACTGAGGGAGTTGACTTTGACGAACCCGAGGGTTTTGGAGTTGGAACTACATCAAAGGTCTGTGCTGCTCACACACTCTGCTCAACACATGATATGTTTAGTGCCAGCAGTGTGGAGACGTCGCACAACAGCCGTTGTTCCAGCAGGTACAGGCGTTGTAGGAGTGCATAGAGGCTAGCAGCGGCAACTATACACTTTAAAAACTATCCGCACAAGCGCCACACTTTCACCAGTAGCTCAGGAACATTGGGGTACCTTTTTCAAAAGATTAGCAGCAATGAGTTAAAAACGTGGCCCAGGCATGGAATATGTTGCAGGCTGCCAAGCTACAGAGCCAATCCCAGGTTACGGCCATTATCACACATGACAACATGCCTGGGCCCAGGTGCAGTGGCAAAAACCACATTGCCGTCTCATCGAGGATGGCATGACTCACTTTGTAGGCAGTGTGCTGTCTGGCCCCCAAGCTGATGAGCTTCAGCACGGCCCGCTGACGTCTCCCCACACCAGTGTTGCAGCGTTTCCAGCTCGTAGCTGGGGTCAATTTAACAGCGGAGGAGGGTGGTGTTTCAGCCCTCCTCCCAGGAATGTTGTGTGGGGAGACAAGTCAGGCCACCACATTTTGCGACCCGGTCCACGCCTCAACTACATTCAACCACTGTGCCCAAATTGAAAGGTAGCGTCCCTGTCCGCATTCACTTGTCCATTCGTAACTGGTCACATGGAACTTTAGGGCTAAGCGCTGAATTTAGGGACCGCCTCATGTTTGGGGGAAAGTGCTGGTGTGGACGGCACAGTGCGGTGGCGCAGTAGACACTCTGCCCAAAAAGGGCAGAGTGTCCCCCAGCCGGGATTCTAACATCTCCTGGGCCAGATTTCTTGAGATGAGGCCGTTGAAGCCTTGGGCATGTGGGTGGGTTGCGCTGTACTTTAGCATGAAATGAAAGGCTTGGGAGATGGGGAGTTGCTGGGAAGAGGCGCATGATGGCGCGGGCAAAAGGAGAAATGGCAGGAAAAGGTGAGGATAAGGGTGAACTCCCCAAAGTGTCAGAGGCAGATGTGGAGGTGTCCTGGCTGCTGGTCTGGACTGCAGCGCCAGCCCTGTCAACAGTGGGAGAGGCAGTGGCCGCCAGGCCAAACGACGATTATCCTGCGCTTGCTCTCACCCACTGAGCCCAGGGCTTGCCTTCCAAATGATGGCACCCGCAAGAGGTGGTGAGATTCCTCTCCGCAGATCTCCAAACCATCTTGGACTTGCAAATTGCACTAAATTTGTCATGTAACTGACATGTATATGATGAGTCTATCCATTGTCTGTTCATTTTGGTGAAAGTCAGCCTGTCAGCTGACAGACAGCTGTGCTTGTCAGTGATGATGCCACCGGCTGCTTGTACCCCCAGTTTTTGCTGCTTAGCTTGCCTCCACATCCACACTGCTTTTGCCCCTACACATCACCCCTATCCATGCCTGTGCCTCTAGCCATAAGTCTGCCACCCATGGAAACTCATGGTGCAGAAAGTGAGGGAGCTGACTCTGAGGAACCCTTGGGTTTTGTAGCTGGTACTCCATCAAAGGTCTCTGCTGCTCACACACCCTGCTGAACATACGGTATCTAGGGTTAGAGCGTGTGGTGACCTCGCACAACAGTAGGTGCTTCAGGCAGATGTAGGCCTTGCTGGAGTGTATTGCGGCTAGCTCCAGGTACTGTAGACTTGGGAAAGTGGGTGTCCAAGTGCCGCACTTTCACCCTTAGCTCAGCTAATTTGGGGTATGTTTTTAAAAATCATTGCACCACTACATTGAACACGTGGGCCAGGCATGGAACGTGTTGGAGGCTGGCAAGCTCCAGAGCCCTCCAACAAGACAAAAAAGCCTGGCCCCAGGGGCAGCGGGGATAAACAAATTGCCATCTCATCCAGGATGGCATCCCTGACCTCAGAGGCAGTGTGCTGTCCGTCTCCCAAGCTGATGAGCTTCAGCCCAGCCTGCTGACGTCTCCCCACACCAGTGTTGCAGCGTTTTCAGCTCGTAGCTGGGGTCAATCTAACAGCGGAGGAGGAGGAGGGTGGTGTTTCAGCCCTCCTCCCAGGAATGTTTTGTGGGGAGACAAGTCAGGAAAATTCTTGAAACGGGAGAGTTTTGCATCTTTGCCCTTGCTGCCTATGGACATCCCTTTGCCTCTAGCCACCATTTTCCCTGCTTTGCTTGCCTCCACATCCACACTGCTTTTGCCCCTAGACATCACCCCAGTCCATGCCTTAGCTTGTACCCCCAGTTTTTCCTGCTTAGCTTGCCTCCACATCCACACTGCTTTTGCCCCTAGACATCACCCCAGTCCATGCCTTAGCTTGTACCCCCAGTTTTTCCTGCTTAGCTTGCCTCCACATCCACACTGCTTTTGCCCCTAGACATCACCCCAGTCCATGCCTTAGCTTGTACCCCCAGTTTTTCCTGCTTAGCTTGCCTCCACATCCACACTGCTTTTGCCCCTAGACATCACCCCAGTCCATGCCTTAGCTTGTACCCCCAGTTTTTGCTGCTTAGCTTGCCTCCACATCCACACTGCTTTTGCCCCTAGACATCACCCCAGTCCATGCCTTAGCTTGTACCCCCAGTTTTTCCTGCTTAGCTTGCCTCCACATCCACACTGCTTTTGCCCCTAGACATCATCCCTATCCATGCCTCTGCCCCTAGCCATAACTCTGCCACCCCTGGAAACTCATGGTGCAGAAACTTTGGGAGCTGACTTTGAGGAACCCTTGGGTTTTGTAGATGGAACTCCATCAAAGGTCTGTGCAGCTCACACACCCTGCTCAAGATATGGTATTGTAGGGTTTCAGCGTGTGTGAATGACGGACAACAGCCTGTGTTTGGACAGATGTAGGCCTTGCTAGAGTGTTTTTAGGCTAGCAGCGACTCCTGTGCACTTGCAAAAGTGGGCGCACAAGCGCCGCATTTTCAACAGTAGCTTCGGTACATTTGGGTATGTTTTTAAAAAACTTTGCACCACTAGGTTAGACGTGGGCCAAACATGGAACGTGTTGGAGGCTGGCAAGCTCCAGAGACGCTACCAGGTTCCAGCCATTATCACAGGCGTAAAAATGCCAGGCCCCAGGTGTAGCAGGGAAAAAAAAATGCCATCTCAGCCAGGATGGCATCCCTGACCTCGGAGGCACTGTGCTGTCTGTCCCCCAAGCTGATGAGCTTCAGCACCGCCTGCTGACGTCTCCCCACACCAGTGTTTTAGCGTTTGCCGCTAGTAGCTGTGGTGGAGGTTGCAGCGTCGTAGGGTTTCAGTCTACTCCTGCCATGAATTTTGGCCTGGGAGAGGAGATAGGCCACCCCAGTTTGCACCCGGGGAACAGACTCCACCACATTCACCCTGCCTGTCATTAAAGATAAGCACTGCAGCATCCCTGACCACAGGCGCTTGTCCAAGTGTCGGTGGTCAAGTGGACCTTGCAGCAAAGCGCGGAACTAAGGGCCCACCTGATGTTGAGTGACACGTGCTGGTGCAAGGCGGGGACGCTACACCGGGAGAAGTTGAGACGGCTAGGGACGGCATAGTGAGGTGCCACAGTTGCCATCAGGTCCGGGAAGGCGGGAGTTTCAACAAGCCGGAACGCCAACCTCTCCTGGGCCAGCAGTTTAGCGATGTTGGCGTTCTAGGCTTGCGTGGGTGGGTGGTTAGCGGTGTATTTCTGCCGGCGCTCCAATGTCTGAGAGATGGTGGGTTGTTGTAAAGAAGTGCCTGATGGTGCCTTTGATGGTGCAGGAGAAGGAGATAAGACAGAAACAGGGGAGGATGAGGGAGAAGTCAACAAAGTGGCGGAGGCAGATGAAGTGATGTCCTGGCTCGTCCTCTGGAGTGCATCGCCAGCACTGTGAGCAGAGGCAGTGGCATGAACGGCGGGCGACGTTTGTCCTGCCGTTGCTGTCTGCCACTGATTCCATTGCTTGGATTCCAAATGACAGTGCATTGAAGTGGTGGACAGGTTGCTCTTCTCAGGGCCCCTACTCGATTTCGAGAGGCAAATTGTGTAGACGACACTATATCTGTCCTCGGCGCATTCCTTGAAAAAACTCTACACCTTCAAGAAATGTGCCCTCGATGGGGGAGTTTTTCTGGGCTGGGTACAAAAGGGAACATCTTCGGACATTCCGGGTCTGGCCTGGCTTCGGCAAAGCAGCTGACCTCTGCCTCTGGACATGTCTCTGCCTCTAGCTACCCTTTTTGGTGCTGCACCTGCCTCAACATCCACACTACTTTCCCAGCTTGACATCTGCCTTGTCCAGGTGGGGTCGGTGTCCTCGTCGTCCACCACCTCCTCTTCCAACTCCTGTCTCGCCTCCTCCTCCTGCACAATGCGCATGTCAACTGGCTGCCCTGACAGCAACTGCGTCTCATCGTCGTCGATGAGGGTGGGTTGCTGGTCATCCGCCACCAAATCGACCGGAGATGGAATGGAGGAGACTCTAGTGTTTGAGCATCTGGACACAGATACTCGTCTGTTAGGTCCGTGGAATCGCGAAATGGAGGGGCAGGTTGCGGTACAGTCAAAGGAAGGGAGAACAGCTCTGGGGAGCAGGGACAGTTGGGGTTATTGTTCTGGGAAGATTGGGAATTTTGGGTGGAAGGAGGACAAGACTGTTGGGTAAGAGGAGGTAGAAGCTGACTGGCTGGTGGACAATGTGCTTTAAGCGTTATCCGACAGCCATTGCAAGACCTGTTCCTGGTTCTCGGGCCTACTAATCTTTGTACCATTCAGCCTAGTTAATGTGGAACTTTTGCGCAAAGCGCAGAACTTAGGGCCCGCCTGATGTTAAGGGACACACGCTGGTACAAGGCTCAACTCACCCTAAGTGCCAAAAACACTGCTGGTGCAAGGCTCTACTCATGCCAAGGGCCTCAATCTCTGCTGGTAGCTCAGCTTAAGGTCCTGTAACTTTGTTTGGAAGGGCTCATGTTAAGGGCTAGAAAAGTGAATTTTGGAAGGTCTTACCACATCACACACACACACACTCACACACACACACTCAAAATGACAGTTAAGGGTGAGGGCTTTTGGAATTCCCATTGCCTATTCCATTTGTGGTTGTCATGGGGAACGTGATTTAAAGGGGTGGTTGTTACTGTTTGTTGAGCTTAAATTGGGGTTTGTGTCCATCCATTTGGGGAGTAAAGAAGGTTTCCAGGTATTTTCCCACTTTGATAGAGGTTTTTTTGAATGTGTAAAGTGTGTAGTTGTTAGGCTGTGATGTTGGGGTAATAGAGGGTCTTTGGTGTGTTAGATGCCCCCAGACATGCTTCCCCTGCTGTCCCAGTGTCATTCCAGAGGTGTTGGCATCATTTCCTGGGGTGTCATAGTGGACTTGTTGACCCTCCAGACACGGATTTGGGTTTCCCCCTTAACGAGTATCTGTTCCCCATAGACTATAATGGGGTTCGAAACCCGTTCGAACACACGAACATTGAGCGGCTGTTCGAATCGAATTTCGAACCTCGAACATTTTAGTGTTCGCTCATCTCTAGTAGGCAACATTTGATCAAATTCTACTTACCAAGTCCATGAGTGAGGGTCGGGCTAGATTCTTCTCCCTGCGCAGCGTCCCCGCGTCCTCTTCCAGCCTTGAATTCACTCTGCCAGGCATCAGGCCTGGGCAGAGCCGACTGCGCATGCCCACACTACAAGCTTAAGAGCCGACTGCACATGACTGCGGCCACAAGAAAAATGGCCGCTTGCACAGTAAGTAAGCGGCCATTTTCTTGTGGCCTGTGGGCATGTTCAGTCGGCTCTGCCTGCACCAGAAGAAGACGCATGAAGACGACATTCCAGAAGAAGTTGGAGGCGGCGCTGGAGAGTTCTCGCGCAGCATTGGGGATGCCTCCAGTGCTGCAAGATAAATCATTTGCATACCGACAGAAAATGGAATTTTAACCAAACGGCGGGGCAAAGAAGAAATCGAAAGGTAGGAGAAGAAGAGGCTTTCTTAAGGCTATTCCTATGTGTTATCGAGAAAAAATGTGATTTTAATGGTAGAATCCCTTTAAACTATATTCTGGCCCTCCAATGGTCCGAGGGACAGTGACCTGACCCACCTTTTAAAACGTTTGAGGACCCCTGCTATAGAGACTATGGACATGCGGGACTTGGGGGTAAAACAGTGTAATGCTGTGGTACATACGGAACAAATGAGTGAAATTAATATGGTTTCAGAAAAGACAACAATAATGAATGATGTAATTTCATGTAATTCTAATCTGGAGGTGGGAAAAAAAGAAATGTTTAGTTAAAATATGGGAAGCCATAGAAGCTGTTTATAAAAAGCTTGATAAAAATGTGTGATGAATGTAAGTACAAAGTAATGGAGGAAGTCCGTTATTTACAATATGAAATACATAGATACAGAAGTATAAGGTATGGAGCTGTCAGTGTGTTCATCTTTGCTGAGACCGATCCATACTATTGATGTGGCACCGGCTGAGAAACTTAAATATCTCCTAGGTTTCTTCTTCTTTATGATTTTGATGAAAGCAGTCAGCCTTTTTCAGATGTTATGATGAGAGACATGATTGTTGGCAGTGGTGGTGGACATGGGAGTGGCAATATATGGGTTACTGGTGGTAGAAGTGCTCAAAAAGACGCGCATTATACGAAAATGCCATGGAACTCAATGGCTAACTAAATTTTACACGTGTATTTTTACACGTGTAAAATGGACAGAATACACCAAGCGTAGACAGAATACACGGAGCCTAAACTCCGTGTGAAGGGGAGTAAAGTTTGAAGAATAAAATCAACGATTATCAACAATGGTTCTGCTGGAGGAGACGGAGTCTAAGATCCGTCCACAGCAGTTTCCATTGTGGTCCGTTCTCAGATGTAGCAGTTCTGAGTGTGCAGCAGATTCAGCTGAACCCTGCTGCACATTCAGAACTGCTACATCGGACACTGCTAAACTGCTACATCGGCCAGCACTGCTACATTGGGCCGGTGCGCTCAGCTCACCTACTCCGGAGTAGCCAAGCTCAGTGAACGGCCAGCTCTGCTTCATCTACGGTGTAGCAGTGCCAACACTGCTACATCTCGGATAGGAATGCATTGACCAGCGTTGATTGGCCGAATGCTATAGCATTCGGCTAATCAACGTTGGTTCTGCCGGTGGAGGTCCGACTTAGACTCCGCCTCCTCACAGACTCCTCACATCTTCCGCCTCCTCACAGACTCCACACTACTACATCTCAGCATAAGAGTGCATTGACCAGCATTGATTGGCTGAATTCTTTGGCCAATCCATGCTGGTCAATGCATTCCTATGGGAAAAAGTCAGCTCGCGCATATCGCAATCTGATAGAGATCCCGACATAATACAGTGACTTGGCCTTGTTAGATGCCCCCAGACATGCTTCCCCTTCTGTCCCAGTTGCACTCCAGGGTGTTGGCATCATTTCCTGGGGTGTCATAGTGGACTTGGTGACTCTCCTGAGTCGAATATTGAACGACTATTTGAAATGAATATCGAATATTTTACTGTTTGCTCATCTCTAATGTTTACCTCTAACATGAAGTACAAAGTGTCATGCAAAAATAATCTCAAAATGACTTGTGTAAGGTATAGCGTCTGAAAGTTCTTGCCATATAAAGTGACACATGACAGTTTGGAGAAATGAGGTCTGGTCCTTAAGGCACTTTTAGACCTGGTCCTTAACCGCTGAAGGTTTTACCAATAAGGAAGGAAGTATGGAGACATCCATCAGGAAATAAGCCGGAGAGAAGTCACTACAAACATCCCATCAACTGGAAAGAAACAATCCCATTTATTTAGGTTGTTTCTTCTTTCTCTTCTTCGTAGATTTTCTCCTTCCACAACCACAGCTTAGACTGCAGCTCTTCTGAGCTCTTCTCCTATGAGAACGCTTTGTCTTCTTTTGTTTCTTTGCAGGTGTTGGTTCCGGTAGAATTCGGATTGGTTGTGGTAGCTCTTCTATCTCTTTTCTCTTCATCCATCTTGGTGGTAGTCCTGGCCTAATGAGATATAGCCATTCCTCATCATTGTCCTCCTCGTTGTCTACAAATAGAGAATCCATAATGAGAATGGTGTCAGATAGTCAGTGTCCTTCACAGCAGATCACTTGATGGTTTTGGATAATTTTGGACATGTGACTATTCCTATTGACTATAGTCAGGAGGAGCCTTACAGGTCATATATGACAGGGACAGTCTGCTATAGATTGGGGTCACACACAACCTTCTCAGGGTTCTTAGTCATTCTTACCAGGTTCCGGATCCGCGCTCTTCTTTACATCTGCCTGACATTTTTTCATCGCTGTAGTAACTACAACATAAAACAGAAGCCATCAGAAGAGGAGAGACATGTGTGTCCATTATACAGGAGCCCGGGCTTGTCTTTATGTTTATTTGTCTTCTGTATACTCTGCTCTTTGGTATCAATAAGTGTCTATTATTAGTAGTGGCCAATGGATGGGCTTATAGATGTAGCAGAGCTGACTGGGTAATGCGGAACATCTCCTCATGGTGGCGCTATAAAGTCTTATTACTGATCTTACATAGGACTGCAGGTAAATCTTCTGGATTCTTAGTACTCCTAGTGATATTACTAACAAGCCCTGCTACACCTGGAGTACAGGGGGGATCTCTGTTCTCCTAAACTACACCGCTTCTATACTTAGAGGGAACCTTCCAATTTCTGGAGCTATACTACATGTCCTATGTGCACCAGGCGTATAACTACAGGCCATACCGGGGGGGCCCATTGGCAGCAGTGCTATAAGTGACATGTCATAGTTGGGGTGCCATATACACCCGCTGTCAGGGTTATATTCTTACCCAGCGTCTCAACGATGACTTCTTTTAAGTCGAACTTCTCTTTCTCTTCTTTTTTTCCTTTTCTACATTTGTAGCACCTGGAATAACAAGAAAAACTCATGAGATACAGCAATATATGGAGCGCCCCCTCCTGGTTATGGGGAGACCCTAGAAGCCCTTCCCCACCTCATGTGTTACTATAGAGGGCACAATACAGGGGGCGCTAGATATCACAGACATGATATGGATCAGATGCCATAGCACAAGCAGATTATTACCCAGGAGTCACATCGTCCCCTGTAGGTCTGACATGATATAACCCTCCACCTTGCACTACATTATCACCATACTACATAACTGTTCTACTGTGGATATTTTGTGAAAAGATGCCAGAAACTTACCAAAAGAAGATTTTGGCGCAAATAATTAATATAGGAATAATCATGTACGCAAGATCTGGAAAGAAAGAAACAAGATGGTTGATAAGACATCATGGAATCTGAGAACTCCTCACATAGATCCCTATGGCTGTCATGCTGATAAAACATTCTATTATGGTCTGTCATTGACAAGGCATGTTGGGAGTTGTAGTTCCCAAGCAGCTGGAAAGATATATAGGCTATACATATACATAGGATGATGTCTACTCACTTGTCTTACTGGGGGTGGCCGGGCGCAGGGTGGCAGTGTCAGTGGTCACTGTCAGGAAGGAATAATACACAAAGGTGAGACCTTATGTTATACCCAATGCCAACACTTCTATATTTGTAACTAATACTTTTCACTGCTGAGGGTTTGCTACAATACCTACAATGCACACATTGTCTGCTGCAGAACCTCTTAGTAATAGATCATTACATTAGGAGAATAACACACAAGGAAATTCCTGACCCCCCCTCCCCCCTCCAAACAGTCACCTGTAAAGCCCCCCAGCTATGAATGTCCATTACTGTACCTGCAGGTGTCATGGTCGGCCTCCCGTCTGCAAATCTTTGGGAAATTGTCACAAAAACTAATAGTACATTTATGGCATCCATCACTCTCTCCATCTGTAAAACCCTCAGCTTCCTGCAGGACATTCCCCAAGTTATATAGATTGTACAGTACACTGTGATGTCACCGGCTTCATGATGTCATCAGGATTCTGAGGAATTCCGGACTGTGATAATGTCATCTGGGCAAGTGCTGAATGGCCGGCAGTGTATACAGTGATCACATGACTCTATACAATAGGCAGAGGATATATACATCTATATTCTAATAAAACCGCACTGTTTACTGAGAAGTTACTCCGGATTTCCATAGAAGCCTACTTCATAGAAACTATTACAATAAAGCCGAAGTCAAGTGAAGGTTGTCCAGCTCTGTAGGGCTCTGTACACATAGGGGCATATATATATATATTCACTAAGCAGCGCCATCATTGCCTAATGCTTCGCTACCATGTAAATAAATGGTGTAACCAGCGCTGACGGCAGACAAATGTTGCTTGGCTTGGCGATGTAGCAGTGCTGGCCTATGTAGCAGTGTCCGATGTAGCAGAGCTGAGTGTGCTACATCGGACTGGTACATCGGACACTGCTACATCGGCCAGCACTGCCACATCGGGCCGAGCGCTCAGCTAGACTACTCCGGAGTAGCCAAGCTCAGCGAACGGCCAGCTCTGCTTCATCTCCGATGCTACATCAGTTAAAAAAAAATGGACACAGTAACATCAGTCAGTGTCAGTCTTTCAAACGGACACCTTCATAATGGAATCCAACGGTAGTGTGAACCCTGCTTAAGACCGATGGAAGGGACTGTGACTGCAGGGTGAGACTACACAGGGATTGTTGTCTGTGGCCATAGAGACAGTCTGTAGAAGAGCGATATTAACAAAACAATCCAATTTGTGATTGACAGCAGCTGCAATTGTGTAGTATATGTGTGTACCTTACATTGTGTAGTATATGTGTGTACCTTACATTGTGTAGTATATGTGTATACCCTACATTGTGTAGTATATGTGTGTACATTACATTGTGTAGTAGGTGTGTGTACCTTACATTGTGTAGTATATGTGTATACCTTACATTGTGTAGTATATGTGTGTACATTACATTGTGTAGTATATGTGTATACCTTACATTGTGTAGTAGATGTGTATACCTTACATTGTGTAGTATATGTGTGTACATTACATTGTGTAGTATATGTGTGTACCCTACGTTGTGTAGTATATGTGTGTACATTACATTGTGTAGTATATGTGTATACCTTACATTGTGTAGTATATGTGTATACCTTACATTGTGTAGTATATGTGTGTACATTACATAGTGTAGTATATGTGTATACCTTACATTGTGTAGTAGATGTGTATACCCTACGTTGTGTAGTATATGTGTGTACATTACATTGTGTAGTATATGTGTGTACCCTACGTTGTGTAGTATATGTGTGTACATTACATTGTGTAGTATATGTGTATACCTTACATTGTGTAGTATATGTGTGTACATTACATTGTGTAGTATATGTGTATACCTTACATTGTGTAGTAGATGTGTGTACCCTACGTTGTGTAGTATATGTGTGTGCATTACATTGTGCTGTAGGTGTGTGTACATTACATTGTGTAGTATATGTGTGTACCCTACGTTGTGTAGTATATGTGTGTACATTACATTGTGCTGTAGGTGTGTGTCAATTCAGTCAGGCTATATACGCTGAATCCAGCTTTCCTCGGAGTATATCCCCAAAAACCTAAGTGGTATACAGACAATCTGTGTACAGTATATATACACTGAATCCAGCTTTCCTGGTTGTATTCCACTCCCAAATAAAAGTGGTATACAGCTACATATAAAATAACATCTCTGTTTATGGGCTGAAGCTGAATGGTGGGCCTGACACTGTATACGCTGCTGGGGCAAGTGACAACTACAAAAGAGGGGTAAAAGCATTAATCCTGGGGGTGGCACGGCTGAATTGGCACTAATGGGCACAAAATAACATCTCTGTTTATGGGCTGAAGTAAAAGAATGGGGCATAAACTTAAAATGCAGGGGCGCCAATCTGTCTCTAACTCCATAGACACGCAGGTTCTATCATGCAGGTACAAGTAGAGGAGAGGCTCAGCAAGTGACAGTCGGGGTTCATTGTGTACACTCTATGCCACCAAAAAGGCTAACTGCGGGGCGTACTTGCACCCCCTCACCAAACTCACCCAAACCTCAGCTGGGGAAAGCCTCCACTCACCCCAAGTGGTTTCCCCTGAAACAAACTTTTTTCCCCATAGACTATAATGGGGTTCGATATTCGTTTGAATAGTCGAATATTAAGAGGTTATTCGAATCGAATATCGTATATTTCACTGTTTGCGTGTTACCAGCATAACGATGGTATTGAAAGCCAAATCTGCCAATGGTTTGTCCAACAGGAGTTGTGTAGAGAGAAGAGGAGGGGGCCTAGAAACAAGACCTGAGGAATCCCTACAATCAGGGGAAGAGGAGAAGAGATATAGCGCCAGCAAAGGATATGCTAAATGAGCACTCAGAAAGATAGTTGGTGGTCTATGGTGTCAGGCAGATGGGAGACATAAGTGATGAAGAATTGGCTTCTCAAAAACAGCTACCAAAAATGATTCCTTGATGGAGGTCGATGTGAATTTTTCTTTTCTTAATTTTTTATGCCAGCACTGTGGTACCAACAGTGGGATATAGTGGAATGTGATGGCCCAGGCCACAGGACATGTCTGGCTTATAAAGGGAGATGTGTCTGGCCGGCAAATTGAAAAGGCTAGAATAGCTTCGGAATTGCAAGGGATTTTATGACCCTAAGGGAAAGTTCACACGGGGTCAAAATCCTGACCAAAAAGACGGCTCCCATTGAAAACAATGGGAGCCGGTCAGTTCTTTTTTCTGGGAGCCGTTTGGTCTGGCTCCCGGAAAAAGAAGCGACATGCTCATTCTTTCAGACGGAGTCGCCTGAAGACACTTCCTCCCGACTAGACCCCTTCATTTGGGCCTAATCCGGAGTGGAGTGCGCAACTACCCATATTTTGGTCCGGAACCTGAGGCGGAACAAAAAACCCTCTGTGAACTTACCCTTAGAACAACACTTGGGAGCCAGGAAATAAAACATGAATGGTTCCTGCTATCCCTGTATGGTAACCAATGCCACATCATCATTGTGTTGGCAGAATGACAGAATCTCAAGAAAAATTTGGGGCACACTATAAATGTACCTACTGCCTAGCACACCCGCTGAAAAAGCTGGACTACCAAAAGTAATCACTGTGCCTGTGGATTGGCTCTGCCATCAGGCCGCAGGCAGAGCCGAATGCACATGCCGGCGGCCATGTTTTTGTGGCCGCTTACGTGAGCATGTGCAGTACGATCCTGTAGTTCAATGGAGTACAGAGAATACTGCACATGCTCGTGTAAGCGGCCACAAAAACATGGCCGCCAGCATGTGCATTCGGCTCTGCCTGCGGCCCGATGCCAGAGTTGACTGCGCAGGCGTACAAGTGTGACACCAGCGCTGGAAGAAGACGCATGAAGAGGACATTCCAGAAGTAGATGGAAGCTGTACTGGAGATAGTTCTCTCCCAGCATTGGGGACGCCCCCAGTGCTGCAGGAGAACTCCTTTGCATACAGATGAAAAATGGAATTTTAACCGAGCGGCGGGGTGAAGAAGACATCTAAAGGTAGGAGAAGAATAGCCTTTCTTAAGGCTATTCCGACATGTCAACGAGAAAAAAAAGTTTTTAAAGGTAGAATCCCTTTAATTTCAGCACCGATATCTCTTCACTGTCATAAGGGCGGGCCTTACAGTGTAGCATCATTGCCTGGTGCTGAGGTATTCCCCTCCTGGCAGGATTCTTCCATAGACTTGTAATGTTGGGGCAGACGCATTTCTCACAGTTCATCAATGATGCTAGGCTGTAAGGCTGTCCTTAACAGTGGGAAAATATCTCCACCTCCGGGGCGCATACCGGGAAAGCCAACAGTGTACGGAATTCAGTGTGCTGCCGGGTTTCTAGCGCTATATAATACCGCACATCTATGAGGGGGTGAAAGGTCCTCTTTACTGTAATTCCTATCACTTTTACAGCACCTTAAACCTGATCCCATTATCCAACAGTGACATCTACACTCTATTCCCATAAACGTACATACACAGATAGCAGCTGGTGAGCGGCACATGACGCTGTCCTTGTCTTACCATGTTTTATAATAGATGGATTTATCATGACATTACCGCTTAAGGCACCCAATAGATTGTAAGCTCTTATGAGCAGGACTCTCACTCCAATTGTTTCATATCTGGATGTGTTATACTGTAATGTCTCATTTTATTTGTACATGAACCTTCTCATTTGTAACCTGCTGCAGAACATGTTGTTATATATAAATAAAATATACAGTACAGACCTAAAGTTTGGTCACACTTTCTCATTCAGAGAGTTTTCTGTATTTTTATGACTATGACAATTGTAGATTCACACTGAAGGCATCAAAACTATGAATTATCACATGTGGAATTATATACTGAACAAAACAGTGTGACACAACTGAAGATATGTCTTATATTCTAGGTTCTTCAAAGTAGCCACCTTTTGCTTTGATTCCTGCTTTGCACACTCTTGGCATTCTACTCCGGAGTAGACGAGCTGAACGCATGGCCCGATGTAGCAGTGCTGGCCAATGTAGCAGTGCTGGCCAATGTAGCAGTGCTGGCCGATGTAGCAGTGTCTGATGTAGCAGTGCTGGCCAATGTAGCAGTGTCTGATGTAGCAGTGTGTGATGTAGCAGTGTCTGATGTAGCAGTGTGTGATGTAGCAGTGTCTGATGTAGCAGTGCTGGCCGATGTAGCAGTGTGTGATGTAGCAGTGTCTGATGTAGCAGTGCTGGCCGATGTAGCAGTGTCTGATGTAGCAGTGTCTGATGTAGCAGTGTGTGATGTAGCAGTGTCTGATGTAGCAGTGCTTTCCGATGCAACAGAGCTGAGTGTGCAGCAGGGTTCAGCGCGCACTCAGCTCTGCTTCATCTCCGGTGTACTGCTACATCTCGGCATAGGAATGCGTTGACCAGTGTTGACTGGCCGAATGCTATAGCATTCAGCCAGTCAGCGCTGGTTCTGCCGATGGAGGTGGAGTCTGAGTGGTCCACAGCAGTCTCCATTATGGTCCAATTTTAGACTCCGCCTCCTCAAAGACGAGCCTCCGGTGGAACCAACGTTGATTGGCTGTATGCCGTACTCTATATGGCATTCGGCCAATCAATGCTGTTCAATGTATTCCTGAGGGAAAAAGTCAGCTCTCGCATATTGCAATCTGACAGGGATCCCGACATAATAAAGTGACTTGGCCTTGTTAGATGCCCCCAGACATGCTTTCCCTGCTGTCCCAGTTGCACTCCAGGGTGTTGGCATCATTTCCTGGGGTGTCATAGTGGACTTGGTGACTCTCCTGAGTCGAATGGTGGGATCCCCTGAAACGAAGCATTTTCTCTCATAGACTATAATGGGGTTTGATATTCGTTCCAATAGTCGAATATTGAGCGGCTATTCAAAACGAATATCGAATATTTTACTGTTCGCTCATCTCTAATGTTTACCTCTAACATGAAGTACAATGTGTCATGCAAAAATAATCTCAAAACCACTTGTGTACGGTATAGCGTCTCAAAGTTACTGTCATATAAAGTGACACATGTCAGTTTGGAGAAATGAGGTCTGGTCCTAAAGGCACTTTTAGACCTGGTCCTTAACCGCTGAAGGTTTTACCAATAAGGAAGGAAGTATGGAGACATCCATCAGGAAATAAGCCGGAGAGAAGTCACTACAAACATCCCATCAACTGGAAAGAAACAATCCCATTTATTTAGGTTGTTTCTTCTTTCTCTTCTTCGTAGATTTTCTCCTTCCACAACCACAGCTTAGACTGCAGCTCTTCTGAGCTCTTCTCCTATGAGAACGCTTTGTCTTCTTTTGTTTCTTTGCAGGTGTTGGTTCCGGTAGAATTCGGATTGGTTGTGGTAGCTCTTCTATGTCTTTTCTCTTCATCCATCTTGGCGGTAGTCCTGGCCTAATGAGATATAGCCATTCCTCATCATTGTCCTCCTCGTTGTCTACAAATAGAGAATCCATAATGAGAATGGTGTCAGATAGTCAGTGTCCTTCACAGCAGATCACTTGATGGTTTTGGATCATTTTGGACATGTGACTATTCCTATTGACTATAGTCAGGAGGAGCCTTACAGGTCATATATGACAGGGACAGTCTGCTATAGATTGGGGTCACACACAACCTTCTCAGGGTTCTTAGTCATTCTTACCAGGTTCGGGATCCGCGCTCTTCTTTACATCTGCCTGACATTTTTTCATCGCTGTAGTAACTACAACATAAAACAGAAGCCATCAGAAGAGGAGAGACATGTGTGTCCATTATACAGGAGCCCGGGCTTGTCTTTATGTTTATTTGTCTTCTGTATACTCTGCTCTTTGGTATCAATAAGTGTCTATTATTAGTAGTGGCCAATGGATGGGCTTATAGATGTAGCAGAGCTGACTGGGTAATGCGGAACATCTCCTCATGGTGGCGCTATAAAGTCTTATTACTGATCTTACATAGGACTGCAGGTAAATCTTCTGGATTCTTAGTAGTCCTAGTGATATTACTAACAAGCCCTGCTACACCTGGAGTACAGGGGGGATCTCTGTTCTCCTAAACTACACCGCTTCTATACTTAGAGGGAACCTTCCAATTTCTGGAGCTATACTACATGTCCTATGTGCACCAGGCGTATAACTACAGGCCATACTGGGGGGGCCCATTGGCAGCAGTGCTATAAGTGACATGTCATAGTTGGGGTGCCATATACACCCGCTGTCAGGGTTATATTCTTACCCAGCGTCTCAACGATGACTTCTTTTAAGTCGAACTTCTCTTTCTCTTCTTTTTTTCCTTTTCTACATTTGTAGCACCTGGAATAACAAGAAAAACTCATGAGATACAGCAATATATGGAGCGCCCCCTCCTGGTTATGGGGAGACCCTAGAAGCCCTTCCTCACCTCATGTGTTACTATACAGGGCACAATACAGGGGGCGCTAGATATCACAGATATGATATGGATCAGATGTCATAGCACAAGCAGCTTATTACCCAGGAGTCACATCGCCCCCTGTAGGTCTGACATGATATAACCCTCCACCTTGCACTACATTATCACCATACTACATAACTGTTCTACTGTGGATATTTTGTGAAAAGATGCCAGAAACTTACCAAAAGAAGATTTTGGCGCAAATAATTAATATAGCAATAATCATGTACGCAAGATCTGGAAAGAAAGAAACAAGATGGTTGATAAGACATCATGGAATCTGAGAACTCCTCACATAGATCCCTATGGCTGTCATGGTGATAAAACATTCTATTATGGTCAGTCATTGTCAAGGCATTCTGGGAGTTGTAGTTCCCAAGCAGCTGGAAAGATATATAGGCTATACATATACATAGGATGATGTCTACTCACTTGTCTTACTGGGGGTGGCCGGGCGCAGGGTGGCAGTGTCAGTGGTCACTGTCAGGAAGGAATAATACACAAAGGTGAGACCTTATGTTATACCCAATGCCAACACTTCTATATTTGTAACTAATACTTTTCACTGCTGAGGGTTTGCTACAATACCTACAATGCACACATTGTCTGCTGCAGAACCTCTTAGTAATAGATCATTACATTAGGAGAATAACACACAAGGAAATTCCTGACCCCCCCTCCCCCCTCCAAACAGTCACCTGTAAAGCCCCCCAGCTATGAATGTCCATTACTGTACCTGCAGGTGTCATGGTCGGCCTCCCGTCTGCAAATCTTTGGGAAATTGTCACAAAAACTAATAGTACATTTATGGCATCCATCACTCTCTCCATCTGTAAAACCCTCAGCTTCCTGCAGGACATTCCCCAAGTTATATAGATTGTACAGTACACTGTGATGTCACCGGCTTCATGATGTCATCAGGATTCTGAGGAATTCCGGACTGTGATAATGTCATCTGGGCAAGTGCTGAATGGCCGGCAGTGTATACAGTGATCACATGACTCTATACAATAGGCAGAGGATATATACATCTATATTCTAATAAAACCGCACTGTTTACTGAGAAGTTACTCCGGATTTCCATAGAAGCCTACTTCATAGAAACTATTACAATAAAGCCGAAGTCAAGTGAAGGTTGTCCAGCTCTGTAGGGCTCTGTACACATAGGGGCATATATATATATATTCACTAAGCAGCGCCATCATTGCCTAATGCTTCGCTACCATGTAAATAAATGGTGTAACCAGCGCTGACGGCAGACAAATGTTGCTTGGCTTGGCGATGTAGCAGTGCTGGCCTATGTAGCAGTGTCCGATGTAGCAGAGCTGAGTGTGCTACATCGGACTGGTACATCGGACACTGCTACATCGGCCAGCACTGCCACATCGGGCCGAGCGCTCAGCTAGACTACTCCGGAGTAGCCAAGCTCAGCGAACGGCCAGCTCTGCTTCATCTCCGATGCTACATCAGTTAAAAAAAAATGGACACAGTAACATCAGTCAGTGTCAGTCTTTCAAACGGACACCTTCATAATGGAATCCAACGGTAGTGTGAACCCTGCTTAAGACCGATGGAAGGGACTGTGACTGCAGGGTGAGACTACACAGGGATTGTTGTCTGTGGCCATAGAGACAGTCTGTAGAAGAGCGATATTAACAAAACAATCCAATTTGTGATTGACAGCAGCTGCAATTGTGTAGTATATGTGTGTACCTTACATTGTGTAGTATATGTGTGTACCTTACATTGTGTAGTATATGTGTATACCCTACATTGTGTAGTATATGTGTGTACATTACATTGTGTAGTAGGTGTGTGTACCTTACATTGTGTAGTATATGTGTATACCTTACATTGTGTAGTATATGTGTGTACATTACATTGTGTAGTATATGTGTATACCTTACATTGTGTAGTAGATGTGTATACCTTACATTGTGTAGTATATGTGTGTACATTACATTGTGTAGTATATGTGTGTACCCTACGTTGTGTAGTATATGTGTGTACATTACATTGTGTAGTATATGTGTATACCTTACATTGTGTAGTATATGTGTATACCTTACATTGTGTAGTATATGTGTGTACATTACATAGTGTAGTATATGTGTATACCTTACATTGTGTAGTAGATGTGTATACCCTACGTTGTGTAGTATATGTGTGTACATTACATTGTGTAGTATATGTGTGTACCCTACGTTGTGTAGTATATGTGTGTACATTACATTGTGTAGTATATGTGTATACCTTACATTGTGTAGTATATGTGTGTACATTACATTGTGTAGTATATGTGTATACCTTACATTGTGTAGTAGATGTGTGTACCCTACGTTGTGTAGTATATGTGTGTGCATTACATTGTGCTGTAGGTGTGTGTACATTACATTGTGTAGTATATGTGTGTACCCTACGTTGTGTAGTATATGTGTGTACATTACATTGTGCTGTAGGTGTGTGTCAATTCAGTCAGGCTATATACGCTGAATCCAGCTTTCCTCGGAGTATATCCCCAAAAACCTAAGTGGTATACAGACAATCTGTGTACAGTATATATACACTGAATCCAGCTTTCCTGGTTGTATTCCACTCCCAAATAAAAGTGATATACAGCTAAATATAAAATAACATCTCTGTTTATGGGCTGAAGCTGAATGGTGGGCCTGACACTGTATACGCTGCTGGGGCAAGTGACAACTACAAAAGAGGGGTAAAAGAATTCATCCTGGGGGTGGCACGGCTGAATTGGCACTAATGGGCACAAAATAACATCTCTGTTTATGGGCTGAAGCAAAAGAATGAGGCATAAACTTAAAATGCAGGGGCGCCAATCTGTCTCTAACTCCATAGGCACGCAGGTTCTATCATGCAGGTACAAGTAGAGGAGAGGCTCAGCAAGTGACAGTCGGGGTTCATTGTGTACACTCTATGCCACCAAAAAGGCTAACTGCGGGGCGTACTTGCACCCCCTCACCAAACTCACCCAAACCTCAGCTGAGGGAAGCCTCCACTCACCCCAAGTGGTTTCCCCTGAAACAAACTTTTTTCCCCATAGACTATAATGGGGTTCGATATTCGTTTGAATAGTCGAATATTAAGAGGTTATTCGAATCGAATATCGTATATTTCACTGTTTGCGTGTTACCAGCATAACGATGGTATTGAAAGCCAAATCTGCCAATGGTTTGTCCAACAGGAGTTGTGTAGAGAGAAGAGGAGGGGGCCTAGAAACAAGACCTGAGGAATCCCTACAATCAGGGGAAGAGGAGAAGAGATATAGCGCCAGCAAAGGATATGCTAAATGAGCACTCAGAAAGATAGTTGGTGGTCTATGGTGTCAGGCAGATGGGAGACATAAGTGATGAAGAATTGGCTTCTCAAAAACAGCTACCAAAAATGATTCCTTGATGGAGGTCGATGTGAATTTTTCTTTTCTTAATTTTTTATGCCAGCACTGTGGTACCAACAGTGGGATATAGTGGAATGTGATGGCCCAGGCCACAGGACATGTCTGGCTTATAAAGGGAGATGTGTCTGGCCGGCAAATTGAAAAGGCTAGAATAGCTTCGGAATTGCAAGGGATTTTATGACCCTAAGGGAAAGTTCACACGGGGTCAAAATCCTGACCAAAAAGACGGCTCCCATTGAAAACAATGGGAGCCGGTCAGTTCTTTTTTCTGGGAGCCGTTTGGTCTGGCTCCCGGAAAAAGAAGCGACATGCTCATTCTTTCAGACGGAGTCGCCTGAAGACACTTCCTCCCGACTAGACCCCTTCATTTGGGCCTAATCCGGAGTGGAGTGCGCAACTACCCATATTTTGGTCCGGAACCTGAGGCGGAACAAAAAACCCTCTGTGAACTTACCCTTAGAACAACACTTGGGAGCCAGGAAATAAAACATGAATGGTTCCTGCTATCCCTGTATGGTAACCAATGCCACATCATCATTGTGTTGGCAGAATGACAGAATCTCAAGAAAAATTTGGGGCACACTATAAATGTACCTACTGCCTAGCACACCCGCTGAAAAAGCTGGACTACCAAAAGTAATCACTGTGCCTGTGGATTGGCTCTGCCATCAGGCCGCAGGCAGAGCCGAATGCACATGCCGGCGGCCATGTTTTTGTGGCCGCTTACGTGAGCATGTGCAGTACGATCCTGTAGTTCAATGGAGTACAGAGAATACTGCACATGCTCGTGTAAGCGGCCACAAAAACATGGCCGCCAGCATGTGCATTCGGCTCTGCCTGCGGCCCGATGCCAGAGTTGACTGCGCAGGCGTACAAGTGTGACACCAGCGCTGGAAGAAGACGCATGAAGAGGACATTCCAGAAGTAGATGGAAGCTGTACTGGAGATAGTTCTCTCCCAGCATTGGGGACGCCCCCAGTGCTGCAGGAGAACTCCTTTGCATACAGATGAAAAATGGAATTTTAACCGAGCGGCGGGGTGAAGAAGACATCTAAAGGTAGGAGAAGAATAGCCTTTCTTAAGGCTATTCCGACATGTCAACGAGAAAAAAAAGTTTTTAAAGGTAGAATCCCTTTAATTTCAGCACCGATATCTCTTCACTGTCATAAGGGCGGGCCTTACAGTGTAGCATCATTGCCTGGTGCTGAGGTATTCCCCTCCTGGCAGGATTCTTCCATAGACTTGTAATGTTGGGGCAGACGCATTTCTCACAGTTCATCAATGATGCTAGGCTGTAAGGCTGTCCTTAACAGTGGGAAAATATCTCCACCTCCGGGGCGCATACCGGGAAAGCCAACAGTGTACGGAATTCAGTGTGCTGCCGGGTTTCTAGCGCTATATAATACCGCACATCTATGAGGTGGTGAAAGGTCCTCTTTACTGTAATTCCTATCACTTTTACAGCACCTTAAACCTGATCCCATTATCCAACAGTGACATCTACACTCTATTCCCATAAACGTACATACACAGATAGCAGCTGGTGAGCGGCACATGACGCTGTCCTTGTCTTACCATGTTTTATAATAGATGGATTTATCATGACATTACCGCTTAAGGCACCCAATAGATTGTAAGCTCTTATGAGCAGGACTCTCACTCCAATTGTTTCATATCTGGATGTGTTATACTGTAATGTCTCATTATATTTGTACATGAACCTTCTCATTTGTAACCTGCTGCAGAACATGTTGTTATATATAAATAAAATATACAGTACAGACCTAAAGTTTGGTCACACTTTCTCATTCAGAGAGTTTTCTGTATTTTTATGACTATGACAATTGTAGATTCACACTGAAGGCATCAAAACTATGAATTATCACATGTGGAATTATATACTGAACAAAACAGTGTGACACAACTGAAGATATGTCTTATATTCTAGGTTCTTCAAAGTAGCCACCTTTTGCTTTGATTCCTGCTTTGCACACTCTTGGCATTCTACTCCGGAGTAGACGAGCTTAACGCATGGCCCGATGTAGCAGTGCTGGCCAATGTAGCAGTGCTGGCCAATGTAGCAGTGCTGGCCGATGTAGCAGTGTCTGATGTAGCAGTGCTGGCCAATGTAGCAGTGTCTGATGTAGCAGTGTGTGATGTAGCAGTGTCTGATGTAGCAGTGTGTGATGTAGCAGTGTCTGATGTAGCAGTGCTGGCCGATGTAGCAGTGTCTGATGTAGCAGTGTCTGATGTAGCAGTGCTTTCCGATGCAACAGAGCTGAGTGTGCAGCAGGGTTCAGCGCGCACTCAGCTCTGCTTCATCTCCGGTGTACTGCTACATCTCGGCATAGGAATGCGTTGACCAGTGTTGACTGGCCGAATGCTATAGCATTCAGCCAGTCAGCGCTGGTTCTGCCGATGGAGGTGGAGTCTGAGTGGTCCACAGCAGTCTCCATTATGGTCCAATTTTAGACTCCGCCTCCTCAAAGACGAGCCTCCGGTGGAACCAACGTTGATTGGCTGTATGCCGTACTCTATATGGCATTCGGCCAATCAATGCTGTTCAATGTATTCCTGAGGGAAAAAGTCAGCTCGTGCATATCGCAATCTGACAGGGATCCCGACATAATAAAGTGACTTGGCCTTGTTAGATGCCCCCAGACATGCTTTCCCTGCTGTCCCAGTTGCACTCCAGGGTGTTGGCATCATTTCCTGGGGTGTCATAGTGGACTTGGTGACTCTCCTGAGTCGAATGGTGGGATCCCCTGAAACGAAGCATTTTCTCTCATAGACTATAATGGGGTTTGATATTCGTTCCAATAGTCGAATATTGAGCGGCTATTCAAAACGAATATCGAATATTTTACTGTTCGCTCATCTCTAATGTTTACCTGTAACATGAAGTACAATGTGTCATGCAAAAATAATCTCAAAACCACTTGTGTACGGTATAGCGTCTCAAAGTTACTGTCATATAAAGTGACACATGTCAGTTTGGAGAAATGAGGTCTGGTCCTAAAGGCACTTTTAGACCTGGTTCTTAACCGCTGAAGGTTTTACCAATAAGGAAGGAAGTATGGAGACATCCATCAGGAAATAAGCCGGAGAGAAGTCACTACAAACATCCCATCAACTGGAAAGAAACAATCCCATTTATTTAGGTTGTTTCTTCTTTCTCTTCTTCGTAGATTTTCTCCTTCCACAACCACAGCTTAGACTGCAGCTCTTCTGAGCTCTTCTCCTATGAGAACGCTTTGTCTTCTTTTGTTTCTTTGCAGGTGTTGGTTCCGGTAGAATTCGGATTGGTTGTGGTAGCTCTTCTATGTCTTTTCTCTTCATCCATCTTGGCGGTAGTCCTGGCCTAATGAGATATAGCCATTCCTCATCATTGTCCTCCTCGTTGTCTACAAATAGAGAATCCATAATGAGAATGGTGTCAGATAGTCAGTGTCCTTCACAGCAGATCACTTGATGGTTTTGGATCATTTTGGACATGTGACTATTCCTATTGACTATAGTCAGGAGGAGCCTTACAGGTCATATATGACAGGGACAGTCTGCTATAGATTGGGGTCACACACAACCTTCTCAGGGTTCTTAGTCATTCTTACCAGGTTCCGGATCCGCGCTCTTCTTTACATCTGCCTGACATTTTTTCATCGCTGTAGTAACTACAACATAAAACAGAAGCCATCAGAAGAGGAGAGACATGTGTGTCCATTATACAGGAGCCCGGGCTTGTCTTTATGTTTATTTGTCTTCTGTATACTCTGCTCTTTGGTATCAATAAGTGTCTATTATTAGTAGTGGTCAATGGATGGGCTTATAGATGTAGCAGAGCTGACTGGGTAATGCGGAACATCTCCTCATGATGGCGCTATAAAGTCTTATTACTGATCTTACATAGGACTGCAGGTAAATCTTCTGGATTCTTAGTAGTCCTAGTGATATTACTAACAAGCCCTGCTACACCTGGAGTACAGGGGGGATCTCTGTTCTCCTAAACTACACCGCTTCTATACTTAGAGGGAACCTTCCAATTTCTGGAGCTATACTACATGTCCTATGTGCACCAGGCGTATAACTACAGGCCATACCGGGGGGGCCCATTGGCAGCAGTGCTATAAGTGACATGTCATAGTTGGGGTGCCATATACACCCGCTGTCAGGGTTATATTCTTACCCAGCGTCTCAACGATGACTTCTTTTAAGTCGAACTTCTCTTTCTCTTCTTTTTTTCCTTTTCTACATTTGTAGCACCTGGAATAACAAGAAAAACTCATGAGATACAGCAATATATGGAGCGCCCCCTCCTGGTTATGGGGAGACCCTAGAAGCCCTTCCTCACCTCATGTGTTACTATACAGGGCACAATACAGGGGGCGCTAGATATCACAGACATGATATGGATCAGATGTCATAGCACAAGCAGATTATTACCCAGGAGTCACATCGCCCCCTGTAGGTCTGACATGATATAACCCTCCACCTTGCACTACATTATCACCATACTACATAACTGTTCTACTGTGGATATTTCGGGAAAAGATGCCAGAAACTTACCAAAAGAAGATTTTGGCGCAAATAATTAGGATAGGAATAATCATGTACGCAAGATCTGGAAAGAAAGAAACAAGATGGTTGATAAGACATCATGGAATCTGAGAACTCCTCACATAGATCCCTATGGCTGTCATGGTGATAAAACATTCTATTATGGTCAGTCATTGTCAAGGCATTCTGGGAGTTGTAGTTCCCAAGCAGCTGGAAAGATATATAGGCTATACATATACATAGGATGATGTCTACTCACTTGTCTTACTGGGGGTGGCCGGGCGCAGGGTGGCAGTGTCAGTGGTCACTGTCAGGAAGGAATAATACACAAAGGTGAGACCTTATGTTATACCCAATGCCAACACTTCTATATTTGTAACTAATACTTTTCACTGCTGAGGGTTTGCTACAATACCTACAATGCACACATTGTCTGCTGCAGAACCTCTTAGTAATAGATCATTACATTAGGAGAATAACACACAAGGAAATTCCTGACCCCCCCCCTCCAAACAGCCACCTGTAAAGCCCCCCAGCTATGAATGTCCATTACTGTACCTGCAGGTGTCATGGTCGGCCTCCCGTCAGCAAATCTTTGGGAAATTGTCAAAAAAACGAATAGCACATTTATCACATCCATCACTCTCTCCATCTGTAAAACCCTCAGCTTCCTGCAGGACATTCCCCAAGTTATATAGATTGTACAGTACACTGTGATGTCACCGGCTTCATGATGTCATCAGGATTCTGAGGAATTCCGGACTGTGATAATGTCATCTGGGCAAGTGCTGAATGGCCGGCAGTGTATACAGTGATCACATGACTCTATACAATAGGCAGAGGATATATACATCTATATTCTAATAAAACCGCACTGTTTACTGAGAAGTTACTCCGGATTTCCATAGAAGCCTACTTCATAGAAACTATTACAATAAAGCCGAAGTCAAGTGAAGGTTGTCCAGCTCTGTAGGGCTCTGTACACATAGGGGCATATATATATATATATATATATATATATATATATATCTCAGTCACTAAGCAGCGCCATCATTGCCTAATGCTTCACTACCATGTAAATAAATGGTGTAACCAGCGCTGACGGCAGACAAATGTTGCTTGGCTTGGCGATGTAGCAGTGCTGGCCTATGTAGCAGTGTCCGATGTAGCAGAGCTGAGTGTGCTGCATCGGACTGCTACATCGGCCAGCACTGCTACATTGAGCCGTGCGCTCAGCTCGACTACTCCGGAGTAGCCAAGCTCAGTGAACGGCCAGCTCTGCTTCATCTCCGATGCTACATCAGTTTTAAAAAAAATGGACACATTATCATCAGTCAGTGTCAGTCACCTTCATAATGGAATCCAACGGTAGTGTGAACCCTGCTTAAGACCAATGGAAGGGACTGTGACTGCAGGGTGAGACTACACAGGGTTTGTTGTCTGTGGCCATAGAGACAGTCTGTAGAAGAGCGTTATTAACAAAACAATCCAATTTGTGATTGACAGCAGCTGCAATTGTGTAGTATATGTGTGTACCTTACATTGTGTAGTATATGTGTGTACCTTACATTGTGTAGTATATGTGTGTACCTTACATTGTGTAGTATATGTGTGTGCATTACATTGTGCTGTAGGTGTGTGTACATTACATTGTGTAGTAGATGTGTGTACCCTAAGTTGTGTAGCATATGTGTGTACATTACATTGTGTAGCATATGTGTGTACCTTACATTGTGTAGTATATGTGTGTACATTACATTGTGTAGCATATGTGTGTACCTTACATTGTGTAGTATATGTGTGTACATTACATTGTGTAGTATATGTGTGTACATTACATTGTGTAGTATATGTGTGTACATTACATTGTGCTGTAGGTGTGTGTACATTATATTGTGTAGTATATGTGTGTACATTACATTTTGTAGTAGGTGTGTGTACATTACATTGTGTAGTAGATGTGTATACCCTACGTTGTGTAGCATATGTGTGTACATTACATTGTGCATACTTTCCAACCGTCCTGATTTCCGCGGGACATTCATAATTTGGGTGACGTGTTCCGCGGTCCCAGTTGGAGGGAGGTATGTCCCGATTTCAACTCAGATCTGCTTCAAGAGTACGCAGATCTGAGTTGAACACATACTGTACGCAGCTGAAGCAAGGAGCTGTCACAGTTCAGCTCCTTGCTTTGCCGCTTCATGCCGCCTACTGGCTGTGTAGACGCGATGTGATGATGTCATCGCGTCTACAACTGTGTGCGAGTGAGAGAGAGAGGCGTGCAGAGAGTGGTGTGGGAACGAGGAGAAGGTAAGTGTAATGTGTACACTGAGGTGGAACTGGGGGCAGATGAAGGAGAGGACGGCATAACACTGGGGGCAGAAATGGAGAGGACATGATTCTGGGGGCAGAGATGGAGGGACATGAATCTGGGGGCAGAGATGTGAAGACATGAATCTGGGGGCAGAGATGGAGAGGACATGAATCTGGGGGCAGAGATGGAGGGACATGAATCTGGGGGCAGAGATGGAGGGACATGAATCTGGGGGCAGAGATGGGGAGACATGAATCTGGGGGCAGAGATGGAGGGACATGAATCTGGGGGCAGAGATGGAGGGACATGAATCTGGGGGCAGAGATGGAGGGACATGAATCTGGGGGCAGAGATGGGGAGACATGAATCTGGGGGCAGAGATGGGGAGACATGAATCTGGGGGCAGAGATGGAGGGACATGAATCTGGGGGCAGAGATGGAGGGGACATGAATCTGGGGGAAGAGATGGAGGGGACATGAATCTGGGGGCAGAGATGGAGAGACATGAATCTGGGGCCAGAGATGGGGGGACATGAATCTGGGGCCAGAGATGGGGGGACATGAATCTGGGGGCGGAGATGGAGGGGACATGAATCTGGGGGCAGAGATGGGGGACATGAATCTGGGGACAGGGATGGAGGGGACATGAAATTGGGGGCAGAGATGGAGGGGGGACTTGAAACTGGGGGCAGATGAAGGGTGTATATGAAACTGGCGGAGAGATAGAGGGGGAACATATAATTTACGGGTGACTGTAGGAGGAATATACTGTGTGCGGGCACATGAAAAATTAATGTGAATGGGCGGAGTCAACACAAAAGTGGGCGGGGTTAAATTTGCCGTGCCACGCTACGCGCGCCGCACATTTTGTCCCTCTTTCGGTTCTTCAAAGGTTGGGAGGTATGCATTGTGCTGTAGGTGTGTGTACATTACATTGTGTAGTATATGTGTGAATACACAGATACTAAGTGTATGGAGTGCAGCGTCAGTACAAGTCTATAGTCATTGGAAGAATAGAGAGAACAGTTAGGGTGGTAGGTAGGTATATAGCCGGGTGTCATCAGCATAAAGATGGTACTGAAAGCCAAATCTGCCAATGGTTTGTCCAACAGGAGTTGTGTAGAGAGAGAAGAGGAGGGGGCCTAGAAACAAGACCTGAGGAATCCCTACAATCAGGGGAAGAGGAGAAGAGATAGCGCCAGCAAAGGATATGCTAAATGAGCACTCGGAAAGATAGTTGGTGGTCTATGGTGTCAGGCAGATGGGAGACATAAGTGATGAAGAATTGGCTTCTCAAAAACAGCTACCAAAAATGATTCCTTGATGGAGGTAGATGTGATTTTTTTTTTCTTAATTTTTTATGCCAGCAGTGTGGTACTAACAGTGGGATATAGTGGAATGTGATGGCCCAGGCCACAGGACATGTCTGGCTTATAAAGGGAGATGTGTCTGGCCGACAAAGGCTAGAATATCTTCGGAATTGCAAGGGATTTTATGACCCTAAGGGTAAGTTCACACGGGGTCAAAATACTGACCAAAAAGACGGCTCCAATTGAAAATGGGAGCTGGTCAGTTCTTTTTTCTGGGAGCCATTGGTTCTGGCTCCCGGAAAAAGAAGCAACATGCTCATTCTTTCAGAGAGAGTCGCCTGAAGACACTTCCTCCTGACTAGGTCCATTCATTTGGGCCTAATCCGGAGTGGAGTGCGCAACTACCCATCGCAGCTACCTATATTTTGGTCCGGAACCTGAGGCGGAACAAAAAACCCTCTGTGAACTTACCCTTAGAACAACACTTGGGAGCCAGAAAATAAAACATGAATGGTTCCTGCTATCCCTGTATGGTAACCAATGCCACATCATCATTGTGTCGGCAGAATGACAGAATCTCAAGAAAAATTTGGGGCACACTATAAATGTACCTACTGCCTAGCACACCCGCTGAAAAAACTGGACTACCAAAAGTAATCATCGTGCCTGTGGATTGCCACATGCAGTAACCATGTACTACTGCCCAATGGCTAATTTTACACAAATCTTGCACCTTGCCATCAATTTGTCATTTGGTAATGTGTTTTTCCATAGTTTGGGAGTCTTTTATCTGGAGATGGAGTGGGGCTTCTTCCCATTTATGTCTTGTATTGTCCTGATTTTTTTCTTCTCGCCCTTGGGGGTATTTGTGGTGGATGGTGAAGGTTTGTTGTTTCTTTATCAGTTTTCTCTGTGCACTTTCTGTGAAAAGGATGTAGCAAAAAATGTGATGTGTTACCGCCATGGTTTTTCCTCCAGCACTTTTTTGCTGCGGCCCGCTAACTAGAGCCTTAGCCTTAAGGAATTTATCAAGCGGAAATATTCTATGCTTTCACTTTCGACTGTTTCACGGAATTAATTAATATTGTGAAAAAAAAATAACATTTTTCACAATAAAATATCATCTTACCCGCGATTGTTTATCTTTCACAAGGGGGTAAGTGAGAAAAAGCAACACACAATTTGTTACACAATTTCTCCCACTTATTAAACTATCATCCGGTACCTGGCCGCGGCACGCAACAACTTCCCCCGCCAGTGCAACACATGCCAACTCCCCCGGGTGGCCTCACTACCAGCCTCAATAGCTATATTTTTGTCATAGACCTTTGAGCCTTCATTAGGCTCCTGGCTGTACTAGGAATAGAACGGCTCCTGCAACTGTAAAGGTATGGGGGGGCAAAAGGGAACTTTGGGGGGATAACTTAAAGCAATGCTCGCAATCAGCGTGAACTCTGTTTGTGGGCATTAGCTCCATGTCTCTGCTGTGCAATGTAATACTCTGCTTCAGAGAGGTTGCCACCTGGAAATTGGTGTACTACTACAGCTGATATCATGAAACGGGTAAATGCCCCAAGATGTGCCAAAATCGTGTTGTAAACTTCCGGTACAGGGTAAGTCAATTAAAAAGTGGTGCAAACTTAGACTAGACATTGTGAACATTTGCCAGATTGAGCGTTGAGCATCAGCCACTATGGCCAATTTTCAGACTGCCTAAGTATACACTGTCTAATATTCCAGAAATTATTACCCTGGGTGTATATTTTTCTAATTATTTTTGTTATTGTGATTTTGGCCCTTAGGGACCTCCTCAGTGGTTATTATTAACATCCCACAATATTATTTTAATTACCATTGGGGGAATCACTAAATGCAATATATACTGAGATAAACACAGTCTAGACCTAGGCAATGAACATTTTCTAGACTCTAAGGTCAGTAAATGGAACTCTGAAAGGTCTACTATATTGTTTGAGTCCATTGGCTTTGTGGTTCCTTTCTGCAGTCCTCTCCCTCACATTATTATGTACTGACAGTATATAGAAGGAAGTATATGAATATAAGGGATGTGAAGGAATAAATATGTTTTGCATTGGAGACTCAGGGGCGTAACTACCGGGGTAGCAGTGGTAGCAGCTGCCACAGGGCCCGGGACACTGGGGGGTCCGGTGACAGCTGCTACCACTGCAGATTTTTTATTTTTTTTTAAATAGGCCGTTACCTGCTGGTGTAACTCCAGTACATAATGAGCCCTATTTACTGCAGTGCCGGGGGCTGCTTAGTAAATAGTAGTAAAGCTAGCTTACTACTAGCTTAGTAGTAAAGCTAGCAATTGCTGCCTTTACTACTGCAGCCAAGCAGGGGCTGCCTGCTGTCCGGGCCCCTGCTGCCTCCCGGCACTTGCATAGTGACAGCGGGCAGGAGAAACTTCTATCTCCTGCCCTCTGTCCCAAGTCCTGTGCCGGCATCTATACTAGTAGATTGAAGGACCTGAGACATGACGTCATCAAAGGTCCTTTAATTTACTAACATAGGCTCAGTGTCTTCTGTGGGTGGAGCGGATTGTACAGGTCAGTGTACAATGGGGGGAATGGGTTATAGGCTGTGAGGAAGCGGGGTACATGGGTGTGCAGGCTGTGTGTGAGAAAGTCTGCACCCCCATTCCTTCCTTTCTCACATACCTACGCACACCTATGTACCCCTCCTACTCTCATTCTGCACCCCCCATTATGCCCTATGTGAGCAAAAGGAGGTAATGGGTGTGAAGGCTGTGTGTGAGCAAGAGAAGTACATGGGCATGCAGGCTGTGTGTGAGCAAAGAGGGTGACCTGGGGGCGCAGGCTGTGTGTGAGAAAGAAGGAGGAATGGGGATGCAGGCTGTGGGTGAGCAAAGAGGGTGACCTGGGGGCGCAGGCTGTGAGTGAGAAAGAAGGGGGAATGGGAGTGCAGGCTGTGGGTGAGCAAAGAGGGTGACCTGGGGGCGCAGGCTGTGTGTGAGAAAGAAGGGGGAATGGGGGTGCAGGCTGTGGGTGAGCAAGAGTGTGGTACACAGCTTGCACCCCCATTTCTCCTCTTGCTTATACACACCCTGCACTCCACGTCACCCTCTTATTCAGAAACAGCCTGCACGCCCATGTACCCCTCTTGGAGGGGCCCCATGTCAAAAGTTTGCCACAGGGCCCCACCATTCCTAGTTACGCTACTGTGGATACACTCCTAAGGCAGGGGCCCCACATTGTGAAAACACTGTGTTTTGGCCACAGCGGAAACACTGTGGCAAAAACACGCTACGTTTTATTTTTCCTAAAAAGTGGATGGGATTCTAGATAATCCCATCCATGCATTGCCACAAAAAAATTGCATCGGAAAAGCTGCGCTTTCAAAAACTGTCACATACAGGCAGAAAGTATGTAGAGGAAAAAATGTCAAATGCCACGGGAAAAAACCTGATACATTTCCCTGTGGTCTTTTCCACAGTGCTCGACCTTAGCCTAAAATTATATATTTAGTAGAGCTTAGTTTACTTTTTTTGTGGGGTTTTTTGCAGAAATTTCGGTAAAACCAACCATATTACATGAGACAAATACAAAGAATTCTTACATAAATTTAGTTTTTACAAGAAAAATTAAGGGCAACTAAGAATGTTTGCATATTTTTAACATTTGAGGCCACATAATGTTTTGATCAGGGCATTGATTTTACAGTGGTGTTTGAAAGTTTGTGTACCCTATATTTTCTATATTTGTGCAGAAATGTGACCTAAGACACCAGATTTTCAAGCAAGTTATAAGACCGGGGTCCCACGGGTCGCAATCGCCTCAATTTGTCAGCGGCGGAAAAATCGCAGCCTTTTACAGTACTTGCAAAGTGGATGGGATTCATGTGAATCCCATGCTCACCATTCGGTAAAAACTGCAGCGTGGTTTTGGAAATTGCAACATGTCAATTATATCTATGGAAATGTTGACGGCTTTCCCGTAAATATAATGGTAACAGAAAGTCCATAGAGGAAAACACCATGAATGTTCTGTTCAAAGCCATGCGGGAGAACCACGATGTGTTCCTGCCGTAGTTTTTCCTGCAGCTCGTTAGCACTGCGTATCGTCCTGTGAGGCCTTAGCCTCAAAGTAAATAAACAGAATAAGGTTGAACGATCGGGATCAGCTGGAAAATGATCGAAAATCGGATTTTAAAAACGATCCTGAAATCTCAAGATCGACTCAACCCTAGTGTACATACATTACATTACTAGGGTTGAGCGATCGGGATTGAGAAAGATCGGATCCCGATCGGCGATCGAGCAAATTTCACGATTGGGATCAGCTGGAAAATGATCGAAAATCGGATTTTAAAAACGATCCTGAAATTTCAAGCTCAACCCTAAAAGAGAACCAAGTAAAGGAAACGAGTGAAAATATCAGACTCGCTTATTTACTTATAAAATAAAATAATCTAATGTTACAAATTTGTAAGTAGCGAATTGGTGTGACCCGATTGTGCGGCAATAACTGTATCTAAACTTTTCCTATAATTGCTTATTACTTTTGCACATCAGTTTGGAGGGATTTTAGCCCATTCTTCTGTCCACAGACCCTCAAATTTAATATGCTGGTGGGTTTCCTCCTAAGAACAGCTTGTCCCTGCTCTGGACCAAGATCACCGATCTGACAGTAGAGAGCATGCTCGGCAAGTTGGATGCTAATTCTACTAATTCTAATGCTAATTCTACTATGGGGTAAGTGTTGGTAGTTTATGACCTTAGATATATTAAAGACCCCTTGTTTGATATGCTATCTGGGTATCGGTATTTATTTAGTGTTCTTGGTAGTAGATATATAAATAGGAGGTGGGGATATATACTGCAAGTCAATATGGACTATATCAAATGTGGTAATAAAATTATTATTATTATTATTTATTTATTTATTTATATAGCACCATTAATTCCATGGTGCTTTACATGTGTTTTGTATATAGGTATTTAATGTATATGCAACACTCAGGAAGGCCAGGGCTGGTATCACGGGTAATATCCGATGTGGCTGGCTTTCAGGGGGTCCCTGGGTCCCAAATGTGCACAAAATCTCCCTTTTTGATGTCCCCGATTACCCGCCCCCACTCTGATATCTGACAATGACAACAGACAACCAAGCTTCGGGGGTAATCGTTGCTCTTTTTACTAGCAGGACGAGTTGATACAAATATACAGATGACGGAGTGATTCTTCACATACAATACAGCGATCTTTATAGACAGTGTCCACTTAATCAGGTGATGGAGCTTGGAGCAAGAATACCTTGGGCTTGGTTAACTCGTAGTAGCTTGGGAAGTTAAACTTGTATATACTTGTAAGGATGGCCTGTATCCAGGGGGTTAGACCTCAACAACTGGGTACACGTATATAGAAGAGGAGATACAAGTTATCGACGGCGGGGGACCCTCAATTTCCGTCGGACTAGCTATGGGCTCCTTAAATATAGATTTGTCCCAAAGACTTACTTGAATAAGAGATACGTGTGGAGTTCCCAGATGTATGGATAACAGGACGGCCTACTCGTAGAGACGTGTAGTTTCAGAGGAAAACACTCCCTGAGGAACATCTTGGAGGCAGAGGAAAAGACATCTCTGCTTGGAGATTCAGAAGAAAGTATTCTCTGAGAAGAAGCTTGGGTACAGAGGAAAATACGTCTCTGTTACAATTTCCTGGAGACTTAGCTGCCATTTTTGCAGCTTCCTATGTGCTCAGCTACACACCAAAGACAAAAGACCAAAAAGTTCCCCACCCCCTCTCTAGAGGGGGCAGTCACTCAGCTCTGCCTCCAGGCCAGCCAAGCTCCCTTGAGTGGTCCTGGAGGTCACCTAATTATAATGGACACTCCCTTTACAGTGCCAGCTCAAATTACATTGGAATGGTAAATATAGGCAGAGTAGTACACAAAAACATCCACAAGATGGCGCATATAGACCCCCTGTGTGCTGGCTCTGGAAAAATAGAAATGAAGGCATGAAGGGGGAATAAACGCTTTACCTTATATGAAAATGTCCATATCATCTCAGTCTGCAAGGACTATAAAAGGGAATTGGACTAGCAGTACCGGGACATTACATATATGTACATGATATATGTGTCAAAAACAATTATGTTTGGTCAATAGAGGGTTAATTAAACTTAGGGTGGAGCCAGCTTATTGGGAGTGTTTTTAAGGAGTTAGCATTTCATTGTCAAGTATGCCATGAGGAAGGGATGATATCCCGAAACGCGTAGCCTTATTGTGATAAGCTGGAATGTGACTATTTTAAATTTTTGGATTTAAATAAAGTTGGAGTTTTTATACCACATTGGATTTCTGTGATTCGGTTGAAGCTGGAATTTTATTGATTCAAGAACCTACTATTTTTACCTTGAAGTCCGAAAGGTCTCTGTGCTTCCTGGACACATGATATTGAAGTTTCGTTGAATATATGGTGAGCTGGATAAAACTATTTATCATGGTTAAAAAAAAAACAACGCCTATTGCTCAGGAACATTGAGGATAGAGAAAAAAAAACAACCTCCTCTGCCTTCAGAAGCCATTTTTGAATGACGCCAAGATTTTGACTCGATGGAGGTCGAGAATGCTCCTTATTAAACCCATTGAAACACTGAGAAAATTTCATCAAGACTGCTTGGTGGCCTACCGTCAAGATTTAGGTCTATCAATCGATCACAATACCACTGAAAGTAAAGATGTTTCTAACTTTTTGATATCATTATAATTTTTCTAGACAAGAAGTATTTTCAATATGAATTTCTTATAATATGGTATTCGTACATACAATGATCTTGCAAAATTACACATTAGTGACAGACTTTGTCCTGGTTGGTCTAGTAATTCAGGATAACTTTGTAGAGATTATTTTTTCATGTTTCTTTTTAATTTACATAATCAATTTGGCGGCAAATTTTTCTATTATGGTTATTGCTATGTTAGATGTTAAGCTCCATACACCCATGTATTTCTTCCTATGGAACTTGGCTTTACTTGACATCTGTTACTCATCGGTGGTTGTCCCCAAGATGCTCACAGATCTTATGTCTCAGAAGAAGACAATCTCATTTTATGGCTGTATGCTACAAGTTCATTTCTTCCATTTCTTGGGTAGTACAGAAGTCTTATTTTTTTCGGCCATGTCCTATGACAGATATGTTGCTATTGCACATCCTTTAAGATACTCAACCATCATGAGTCCCAATGTCTGTCTCTGTTTAGCTTCATGTTCTTGGGTGATTGGATTTCTACATTCATTGCTTCACACCATAATGACTGTAAGGCTTCCATTTTGTGGACCAAATACGATTAAACATTTCTTCTGTGACATAAAGCCGGTGCTTGAGTTGGCTTGTGCGAACACTTCTCTAAACCTAAAGCTTATCATAAGAGTTACTGGGACATTGGTTGTAACAACCTCGATATTAACAATCCTTTCCTACATTTGTATTAGTAGATTTCTGATAAAAATTAAGACTTCGGATGGAAGAAAACGCGCTCTGTCCACGTGTAGTGCTCACCTTTGTGTCGTCTCTCTCCAGTATGGGACAGCCATTTTCACCTACATACGACCTTCAACAAAAGATTCTTTGGACCAAGACAGGAATGTAGCTCTGCTCTTCACTGTCTTCACACCAGCATTAAACCCAATCATATACACCTTAAGGAACAAAGATATGAAGAATGCTATGAAGAAGTTGTTTATAAGATCGTACAACTGAATATATTAGGTATAGACTAAAAATACACGCCTGATAGATTCATCTCTAGGACTGGAATCTATTTATAAAATAGTCTGTCAGGATTTGAACCCAGGGACTTCAGTGTCCCAGGCGGCAGCTCTTTAAACTGAGCTATTCAGCCTCCTGGACAGCTCTAGTGCTGATCTGAGCCTAGTTCCCGCTAGCTTTAATTCCAGTTCCCGCCTCTCTGGTTTGCTCTACCCTGTTCTCTGATTGTACATCCTATATAAACCCAGCCTTGCACTTCCTGCTTTGTGAGATTATTGTGCTCTGCATGTGATCAAGCTGCCTCTCCTGCCAAGTTTAACGCTCATCTCGTGTACTGACTACTGGCTTGCTCCTGACTATGGTATTTGCCTTCTCCTCCAACTCTGACGCTCATCTTGTGTATCGACCACTGGCTAGCTCCTGACTTCGTTACCAGCCTTGCAAGTAAGTCTCCATCCAGGTGGTAGCAACCTTAGACTCCAAACCAGACCCAAAACCGTTACATAGTCTCTGCTGTTTTCGGGAATCTTGACATTTGCAGAGATCCCCATTTACGCTTAGCCCTTCTCCCTTCATGTGCAGCCACAAATAGGGCCCTTTCTCGAGATTCAGAAGTAGCTTTTGCCTCGTTGTCTGAAGGAAAAGCTATTTAGTGTGAAAGAACACCTGCGGAGCGCTAGAACTTGGACAAGCAGAACTGCAGATGGGGAGCGGGAGTAGATGACCCGCAGCTGAATCCAATGGTCTTTTATCCTGTATACACTGAACTAATACAAGCCAGCACCACGTGGGTTAAGCTACATGGTTCTTGTCATTAGTAGAGATGAGCGAGTAGTATTCGATCGAATACCTCGCTCCCATAAGAATGCGTGTAAGCAGCCGAACACCAAGGGGTTAAGTGAATATTTGATGTGCTTAACCCCTTGGTGTTCAGCCGCTTACACACATTCCTATGGGAGTGAGGTATTTGATCGAATACTACTCGCTTATCTCTAGTTATTAGCAAAGACCTCTATTAACAGGTTTCCGTTAGGTGATGTACCATTACATCAGCATTGGGAACCTTTTCCCACAAACTCATGTGAAAAACCATTGTGTACATGATGCCGGTCCAGCAGCTGAGCCAGAGCTATCCGGAGAGGATGTCAGCTGTGACACAAAGCTACCGCAAAACAATGCTTACAGCCATTTCACCCCTCAATAATGAGATGGCATGTAAGTAGTGTCATAGTACCCGTCCACGATCGGCAATTCTGTGATAAAGTGTTGAGGGAGAATCCCCGCCAGAGTACGGGTCACTTACAGTGGTCAGTCACCTGCTCCAAATCAATCATGCATGTGCGCGCTGACTAGAATGAATTCTGACACATATGTCAGGGTTAATACCAGTCCATGCAACGAGCGTGATGCCTGTTCACACAGAACTGAGGTTTATTGAGGAAGTTACAGTTTTTATACAGGAATGCAAGAAAGATAAGATAACGGCAAGCTGTAAGCATATACGTCTTGTATCCGAATACACTGGCGATCAGTCATTGGCTTCTTAAATTTCAACATCTCTTAGCTTTAGATTTCCCGGGAAATGATACTGTCTTTCTTGTAAACCACATGACGATCGTGTGCGTCAGCATCTGGGTGCGGTACTGGATACAGGCGCCATCTTAATGTATAAACGTTGCACAAAGAAAAATATAATTTCTTAAGCAGTATAAAGCATGTATAAAAATAAGAATGGACATGGTCTACCTTCACATTCCCCCCTAAATTATATTTTTCTTTCCCTGAAATTTCTACACAGTGTTATCTGGAATGTGAGTACAACATTCTTCACCAATCATGGAGCAGACTCCACCTCTTTCTGCTGTGATCATATCTATAGCTAGTCGGTTTTGGAGAGAGGAGGAGGGTGTGGTAGAGTTTTCCATGCAGAAGTCAGAGCCAAATATGCCTAGTTTGACTCCAGATGTTTCATTGGCAGTAAAACGGGTATAGTTACCAGCATGTATATACACATGACCTTAATAGTCCCCCCCTTGAAACAGCTCCAGACAAAGGGAATGCAGGGTGGGATGTCTGTCCCTATCTCTCACTACCGGACTGTAAGGAAATACCCTTCAGATCTTATAAAAAGCATATACATTGACTATTGTCAGACCTATAAACAATATGAATATAATAACTATAGAAACATAACAGGAATATCAGTTCAGATAGATCCAACAGTCTTCAAATTTTCTCTTCTCAAGGTCCATATCCTCTAACAGTTTATTGTCCCATTTATTTTCAAGAACATCATCAAGTGGGCAAAGGTTTAAGGTTTTCCTTATACTCTCACAGCTGTACTGGCGATCAACAGGAACCGGAAGTGACCATTGAATCTCATATATCTCCTTATCACCATCCAATCTTTGGGATTTGGTTTATAAGTTCCTTCCACTGACTTAGAATCTGGAGGGAAAAGGGAAAAACTCGAGAATAGACATTAATCATATGTCTTTGATGATTCGTCACATAGTCAGTCAGCACACCATATTACATCTGGAACATTTATAAAAATACAATCCAAAGACAGGGCTAAATATCAATTTTCCTCTTTTCAGCTTAGTGTGAAACACACTGCATACTTATGGACAATAGATTCAGGTAAACAATAATGACACGCGTAGACACGTCTGCCCCAGAACTAGTGGACTTTGTACACGGACTGTTTGTGATGGTTTTTCCTCACCAGATATGCCCCAAGCCATCCTGAAGGGAGACAACTACACACAAGCACGTACTCATACCGTCTCACTGTATATACTCAACCTGCAATCTCTGGAACAGGTACAAGGGCTTCAGGCCTGGCTCTCCGGCCTAGCACATGCCATGCGGGCTCACATATATATCTGACTATAGTGATGCTAAATCCTGCAGCTGCCCATCCTCCGCTTACCAGGTCACACATGGCTACTTCTAAACAGTACACTTAGTAAGAAGCTGCCTATGCCATAAGTGGGAACTATGTTCTCAGTACATACTCTCTTACCACCGGACACCAGGACTTGTACATCCTCTTTCCAAGTCTCCTTTCCTCCTGGACCATCTTCGGTGCATCAGATCAGTGTAATAAAACCTGAAAAGAGAGCTAAAAGGTTTGGGTCTTATCAGTAAAACATGTCCCCTAGGCCTATGCAGCTGGGCTAATGGCAGTGTCTGCCCACATGCTACCTCCACTTTCTTTCGTATCAGCCTTGGTGTGTGCCATGACTTCTGACTATACCAACCTATGAGCAGCCGCAGGGTCTCCATCACACAAAAGTTCTTGCCCTCCAGATCGGACCATAATTCTACTATATCCAACACCTACCCTCAGACATTGTACCATGTTCAAGCGATGGCTTCAAGTTCACCTGAGACCCATGGAGTCCCATAATAGGTCTCCTTACGCTTGGTTTACCTCATATACGGGGACTGTGGCATATCTGATGCAGGATCCACCATCTTTCCCAAATATAAGACCATCTATAATAGAGCTCAATCAAAAAGTTATCAATAGATTCATATCAGCAAAATTTTCTTAAGTTATCTTAGGCTTCTTCACCCCCCCCCCCCCCCTTGAAGATATTGATAACATCACGGTTCGGTTGTGTCAATGCCCAAACAACCATATAATGAATGCTGCATGCACCTCTATGGGAATGGGGTAGGAAAGCTCTCCCTGGCGCTACTGGCTGACTAGGCCCTGCCTGCGGGTGTTGGTCAGCTGTTCCCAAGCTAAACTTGGCCCCGACAACTTCTGGCTCTCTAAACACGAAGACCTAACAGACAGGTGGGGTGAGAGCTGAAAGAGGCTAGGGACTGGGATACTAAAGATGGTCACCCCTAATGAAAGAATAGGTGCAGCTACCAACAGTAATAAATAGGATGGGGCGTGCAGGAAAACAAACAACAATTTCCCAAACAACTCAGATCCTGACAGTTAACCAGTTAAAAAGAACTTTTAGTGCAGAGTGGAAAGACTACATTAGGAGACATAAACAAGACACACTTCAACAAGACTCATTCCCATCTTTACTTCCAATGTGAGATTTAATCAGTGTCTTCTTGTGCAAGCAGCTACACATCCCACACATGACTGTGCTGTCTTTCCCCCCTGGTGCAGGTGTATTGTCATGTTGAAGAAATTCCTACTGAAGACTCCCACGTCACCCTGAAAGGTATCTTTATAAACCTATATTCCCGTGACTGGTCATAAGTAGAGATGAGCGAACAGTGAAATGTTCGAAGTTCGATTTGAACATCGAACCGCATTATAGTCTATGGGGTAAAAATACTTGTTTAGGGGGAAACCAATGTTGGACTAAGGGGGGTCACCAAGTCCACTATGACACCTCAGCAAATGATGCCAACACCTCTGGAATGCAACTGTGTTAAATAACGTCCCACACCACTTGACTGATGAGACAAGAGGTGTACTTCGGTGATACCAAGAAGCAGCTGGAGTCCAATCCAATTTGTGGTTAAAACAGCAAACGAAGGTTTAATTCAAACGAATAGATAGGTTACAGTCCAAAAATTAAACAAAGTTAAAAGAACATAGAATATGCATGACAAATAACAAGTGTCAATATGAAGAGAGTGAGAGCTGGTATGAAGGTGGAGTTAGTGCTCTACCTCCATGTTACCAAAGCCTGCTTATAAAGGCTGAGGATGCTTTACCCTCATCCAAGTTTTTTCCCCATAAGGAAAGGTGTAGGTATGATCCTTCCATGTACTCCGGATCGTTCCTTGTTTGACCATAGCCCTAAGTTTGGCTACACTGACGTATTGTTGTTAGTAACGAGACTTCTTCTACCTCCACCCAACATTCCACTAGCCCCTTCATCTGTCAAGGATGACATGCTGGACACAAATGCTACTCCATGACCTTCTCCACTCACACTCTAAGTTCAGCAAATTATGAGATTTAACATTTCCCCCTGATTATGATTAGATATACATTTTTCTAATCATAATTTCCCTACTCTAACTCATTTACTCACCAATCGTATCACATTCATTCACAGGCCATGTGATAACATTTTATCAGCATGTTCTTTCTTTGACTCAATGTTAATGATGGAACTAGCTTGTTGAGTTCTTTTTAACATTTCTTGTAAAATTTTGTCTCCTTTTCCAATTTCCTTTTTTACCTGAGTGTATATTCTCTTGATTCTACACATTATAAATATCTGATACAATATACACACCACTACAAACATAAATATAATAACAATAGGATTAGATAATACATTTCCAACTGCCATTTTTGCTGATGACTTTGACCAAACATCGACCGATTTCTTAAATTTTCCCCACCAGGATGATCCTGACATGGTACTCCATTCATGTTCTATATCATCTAGTTGACCTTGCTGATGTTTAAACACAATTTCAGCCACTTTTAACTGTCTTGTTAGAGCATCTAATAGACCTTTATCTTTTACAATTTCTTCTGTCCACATTTTCCATGGAAATTTATCAACTTGAGATAGATTATATTGCATTGGAAGGGTTCTCAAATAACTGCTCGCTATGGAGGATATATTAAATCTTCCCATGTTCATCCTTATAGCGTTTACGTCTCCTTCAATACAATACAATCCTCTAGTCAGGTTTTCAGCATATACACATGAAGGATAAAATGCTGAAACCTTTTCTTTTTCCGACATAATTTGTATACATACTTTTCTTTGGCCAACTGGTGTCACAATATCATGTATATTTTGTACAGTTTCAATTCTAGCATGACATGTACTTTGATTATGGAAACAAGAATGATAGATAGTCTTATCTTGTTCCGGTAAACAAACTACTTTAGAGGAAAAATGTAAACATGAAGAAAGGTCTACTTGCTCAATTGAAGCTCCATTATACGCAAACTCTGTAAATTCTAAATTATAATGGATTAATTGTGTATTACTTACAGGAACCCCTAAAGAAGTTACTGGAACCAAAACTTGCTCTTGTCCAGATGTTGGGATTAATGATGTTCCAATACATACATTTTGTTTACATCCCAACCACTTGTTTACCCATAACTCTGTATGATCCAAACTAAAATTGTATATTACAGGTAAATTTCTTAATAAACCCAATGGAGTTATACCACTTTGTAAAGCCTGAGCCATCATCTTTAGGTTAGTGGAATATTCAACTTGAATTTCCAGACATGCTCTGGCTACTTGCGTTTCCTGTTCACTGCTCATTAATGCTAGAGTTGCATCCTGAAGATGTGACACTGATGATCCTAATACAGTCACAGAATTAACAACCATTTTTTTCCAGAAGCTGATTTAGACTCTTCTGGATTTTCACTCCTTTCTTTCCTAGATAACCAATTGTTTCTAAATCTGATCTCAGAGAGTTTATATTCATACCATTTATTAAACTCCCAACAGTCCCAATTCCTCCTAAAATACCTTCCACAACACCTCTTTTGTTTCTTATGGGTTTTGATCTACTGTTACCGAACCATTGTTCGATCCCTTGTTCCATATTTACTAGGTGTTGTTTACATTGGGGATATCTTGAGGAAATTTTCCAATCTGACATGTTAAATGTCCATACCATGGTCATAAATGTACCATTCCTCAAAAGAGGCTTAGATTGAAAATGGTTAATCTGGAAAGGACTTGATGGATTGAATTTGACTCCTGTGCAAATTCTATCTGTAACTGAAGAAATATTAATATTTACAGTAGCACATTGCTTCTGATTGTTAATACTTGTTCCACAGCACTCGTATACCCCTGAATCCTTAGGAGCTGGGTTTCCTTGGTACAGAATAAATTTCTGGTCTACCCACTTAACATTCCCATATAAACCCCTATGAATTACATTTGTTGGACCATTAGAAAAACTTCCTAAAAATAGTCCATCTTTTTTCCATGTTAACAATGATTCAGGTGGTAACTCTAATTTCGTGCTACATTCCAGAGTAAAAGGATTTCTTCCCTCTAGGATTTCAATTCTTTGTGGATTAACTCTTACTTCAAGTGGTAAATTATTAGTCATAGTGAGATCAATTGCTATTCTCACTTTAACAGGTTCTCTTGCTATTTCGAAGTTCCAGGTCTTCACCCAGTCTTCATTACCCTTACTCATAGAAGGGAGATATTCTGGATCCAATATTTTTACATAACTTTGAGTGTGGAACCAGATTTCCGTTTTAGATCTGCCCATTTTTCCTGATGCTATCATATTATTTGTGATATCACCTGACCACTTGGCAGTTTCATTACCTATTATTTCTACACTCCAAAATAATACCTCTGTTGGTGTGCATTCCCATGAACCTGTTTTGTCATTATGTGTATAGGTTCCCTGTAAATGGGTTTGTTTCTGTTTAGGTCCTGCTTTAGCACTTAACATAATGTTTGTGTCGTGTGTGTAGTATATTTCAATACAACATTTTGCACCATAACCCAAACATTAATGTCCTGTAATGTCCTTTGAATAATCTTTCAAGCGTTCTTTAAGCAAGTGTTCTAGTGTATAGTCTCTTGTTTTCCGTGGTAGTAAATCCACCTCCTTTATTTGGTCACTCCCGTTGTTTCCACTCTGTAACGCGTCTTTCATCAAAACGGCAGCCAGAGTGCATATCAGAAGGAAAGTTCCCACCAAATAGCATCTTCTGAGACTTCTATATTGACTGCGATGAACCTTTGATCTGTCTCTTTCCTCAAGGAGATGTAGTTCCTTGTGAAGGTTCATTTCTCAGTTACACGATCTTCTGTATGCACTGTGCTGTCAAGGCCAAAATTCCTCTGCTCTCACACAGACGTTCCGCACACAGGCTTCCGTCTACTCGTGCAGCTGATAGCTGTAAGCGTAGCTCACCGTCCTAGGTACTTTACGAAGTCCTGAAGCTTTGCACTTTGCAAACGATTCCTCCGTTCAGTCCTCCCTTTTGCAAACAAAGGACTGAGGAATACTTCCAGACAACGACTGAGTGGCTCGCCAAATGTTAAATAACGTCCCACACCACTTGACTGATGAGACAAGAGGTGTACTTCGGTGATACCAAGAAGCAGCTGGAGTCCAATCCAATTTGTGGTTAAAACAGCAAACGAAGGTTTAATTCAAACGAATAGATAGGTTACAGTCCAAAAATTAAACAAAGTTAAAAGAACATAGAATATGCATGACAAATAACAAGTGTCAATATGAAGAGAGTGAGAGCTGGTATGAAGGTGGAGTTAGTGCTCTACCTCCATGTTACCAAAGCCTGCTTATAAAGGCTGAGGATGCTTTACCCTCATCCAAGTTTTTTCCCCATAAGGAAAGGTGTAGGTATGATCCTTCCATGTACTCCGGATCGTTCCTTGTTTGACCATAGCCCTAAGTTTGGCTACACTGACGTATTGTTGTTAGTAACGAGACTTCTTCTACCTCCACCCAACATTCCACTAGCCCCTTCATCTGTCAAGGATGACATGCTGGACACAAATGCTACTCCATGACCTTCTCCACTCACACTCTAAGTTCAGCAAATTATGAGATTTAACAAACTGGGACAGCAGGGTAAGCATGTCTGGGGGCATCTAATAAGCCCAAGTCCCAGTATTACCCCACCATCACAGCCTATCAACTACACACTTTCCACACTCAAAAAACCCACTATGAAAGTGGAAAAATACCTGGAAATCTTTTTTCCTCCCCAATTGGATGGACAGAAACCCAAATTATCTCTAATGAAATCTTAACAAGCACCCCTTTAAATCACGTTGCCCATGACAACCACAGATGGCATAGGTAATGGGAAATCCAACAGTACCCACCCTGAACTGTCATTGTGGATGTGTGTGTGTGTGATGTGGTAAGACCTTCCAAAATTCACTTTTCTGGCCCTTAACGCGAGCCCTTCCAAATTAAGTTAGAGGCCCATAAGCTGAGTTACCAGCAAAGATTGAGGTCCTTTAGGTGACTTCAGCCTGTTACCAGTAGAGTTTTAGGTCCTTTAGGTGTCAGCCTGTTACCAGTAGAGTTTTAGGTCCTTTAGGTGACTTCAACCTCTTACCAGCAGAGTTTTAGGCCCTTTAACTTAGTTGATCCTTTCACCAGCAGTGTTTTTGGCCCTTGGAGTGAGTTGAGCCTCTAACCAGCAGAGTTTGGTGAAATCAGGGTGGATTCAGTCTCTAACCAGCAGAGTTTGGGGAAATCAGGGCAGATTCAGCCTAGAAGAATCAGAATTGTGCAACGCAGATGGTGGAGAAATATGAGGAGGAATTGTAGAGGTTGAGCGCAGACATGACAATTCATGTTGGGGTGCTTGACACTGGTGGGCACGAAAAATGATGAGTCTATCCAGTGGCTGTTCATTTTGATGAAAGTCAGCTGGTCAGCACTCTCAGCTGACAGCCAGTTGCGCTTATCCTTGATGATACTACCGGTTGCGCTGAAAACCCTTTCAGATAGCACATTGGCGGCAGGACAGGACAGCACCTCCAAGGCGTATAGGGCAAGTTCAAGCCACAGGTCCAACTTCAATACCCAATATGTGTAGGGTGCAGAGGGATCAGAGAGGACAGGGCTGTGGTCGGACAGGTATTCCCGCAACATGCGCCTATACTTTTCTTGCCTGGTGACACTAGACCCCTCAGTGGCAGAAGTTTGGCAAGGGGGTGCCATTAAAGTGTCCCAGAGCTTAGACAGTGTACCCCTTGTGGGTGACGGTTCTGTTGCTATACCTGACTCCTCAGTGTGATATGCGTTATCCCTGACGGCAATGAGGGATTCTTGCATCACACACAAAAGTGGGATTGTTATGACTTACTAGTGCATCGTCAGAGCTGACCCTCTTGGTGGACTCCTCAAAAATCCGTAGGCTTTCACATAGGCCACCCATCCATGGCCACTCATGGTTGAGAAACTGAGGGAGCTGACTTTGTGGTACCCTAGGGTTTTGGAGATGGTACTCCATCAAAGGTCTCTGCTGCTCAACCACTCTGCTCAACATATGATATGTTGAGTTCCAGTGTGTGGGGACGTCACACAACAGCCGGTGTTCGGGCAGATGTAGGTATTGCTGGAGTTTTTTAGGCTAGCAGCAGCTACTGTAGACTTGCGAAAGTGGGCGTACAAGCACCGCACTTTCACCAGTAGCTCGTGCACATTTGGGTATGTCTTTAAAAAACATTGCACCACTAGGTTAAACACATGGGCCAGGCATAGAACATGTTGGAGGCTGGCAAGCTCTAGAGCTGCTACCAGGTTCCTGCTGTTATCAGACACGACCATGCTGTCTCATCGAGGAGGGCATCCCTCACCTTGGAGGCAGTGTACGGCTGGCCCCCAAGCTGATGAGCTTCAGCACAACTGATGTCTACCCACGGCAGTGCTGCAACGTTTCCAGCTCGTAGCTAGAGTCAATTTAACGGCGGAGGAGGAGGAGGAGGGTGTTGTTTCAGAGCCCCTGCCAGGAATGATAGGCGGGGAGACGAGGTACACTGGCCCAGTTTGTGACCCAGTCCCAGCCTCAACTACATTTACCCAGTGTGCAATCAGTGAAATGCAGCATCCCTGTCTGCATGCACTTGTCCACTCATCAGTGGTCAAGTGGACCTTTGTGCAAAGTGTGGAACTTATGGCCCGCCTGATGTTGAGTGACATGTGCTGGTGCAAGGGGGGCGGCACACTGGGAGAAGTAGTGACGGCTAGGGATTCCATAGTGAGGTACCGCACTTGCCATAAGGTCCCGGAAGGCTGGAGTTTCCACAAGCCGAAATACCAACATCTATTGGGCCAGGAGTTTGGAGATGTACGCGTTCAAGGCTTGCGCATGTGGGTGGTTAGCGGTGTATTTTTGCCTGCGCTGAAATTTCTGAGATGGTGGGTTGCTGGGAGGAGGTGCCTGATGGTGCAGGAGAAGGAGCTGAGACAGGAACAGGGGAGGATGAGGGAGAAGTCCCCAAAGTGGCGGAGCCAGATGTTGCGGTGTCCTGGCTGGTGCTCTGGACTGCATCGCCAGCACTGACAACAGTGGGAGAGGCAGTAGCAGCAACGCCGGACAACGATTGTCCTGTGTTTGCTCTCTCCCACTGAGCCCAGTGCTTGGATTCCAAATGACGACGCATGGAAGTGGTCGAACCGTTGCTCTTTTCAGAGCCCCTACTCAGTTTTGTGTGGCAAATAGTGCAAACCGCACTACATTTGTCCTCCACGCGATCCATGAAAAATCTCCACACCATCGAGGAACGTGCCTTCAAAGGGGGAATTTTTCTGGGCTGGCTATGATAGGGAACATCTTGGGCCATTCTGGGTGTGGCCTGGCTACGACGAAGCAGCTGACCTCTGGACATGCCTCTGCCTCTAGCTATCCTCTTTGGTGCTGCACCTCCCTCAACATCAACACTGCTTTCCCCACTTGACATCCCCCCTGTCCAGGTCAGGTCAGTGTCCTCATCCTCGTGTCCTGTGAAAAGGATGTAGGAAAAAATGTGATGTGTTGCCGCCGTGGTTTTTCTTCCAGCACTTTTTTGCTGCGGCCCGCTACATAGAGCCTTAGCCTTAAGGAATTTATCAAGTGGAAATATTCAATGCTTTCATCTTTGACTGTTTCACAGAATAAATTATTATTATGAAAAAGAAAAATAACATTTTTCACAATAAAATATCACCTTAGCCGCAAATGTTTATTTTTCATAAGGGGGTAAGTGAGAAAATGCAACACACAATTTGTTACACAATTTCTCCCACTTATTAAACTTCCACACTTGCGGATAAATACTGCTTATTGGCGCAGACAGTGAAAGGCACCATTAAAGGGAGTCTATCACTACCCCAGCTTCTTTAAACTGCCCCACAGTCTTTTAAATGCTGTTAACTAAATAATAATTAGAGATGAGCGAACAGTGTTCTATCGAACACATGTTCGATCGGATATCAGGGTGTTCGCTATGTTCGAATCGAATCGAACACCGCGTGGTAAAGTGCGCCAAAATTCGATTCCCCTCCCACCTTCCCTGGTGCCTTTTTTGCACCAATAACAGTGCAGGGGAGGTGGGACAGGAACTACGACACCGGGGGCATTGAAAAAAATTGGAAAAAGTCATTGGCTGCCGAAATCAGGTGACCTCCATTTTAGACGAATAGTGGATTTCAAATCCGGGTCATATGAGAATGTGAACTTTGTGACTATGAGACAGGGATAGCTGTACAGGCAGGGATAGCTAGGGATAACCTTTATTTAGGGGGGAATGTTATTAAAAATAACTTTTTGGGGCTCTATCGGGTGTGTAATTGTGATTTTTGTGAGATAAACTTTTTCCCATAGGGATGCATTGGCCAGCGCTGATTGGCCAGAGTACGGAACTCGACCAATCAGCGCTGGCTCTGCTGGAGGAGGCGGAGTCTAAGATCGCTCCACACCAGTCTCCATTCAGGTCCGACCTTAGACTCCGCCTCCTCCAGCAGAGCCAGCGCTGATTGGCCGAATTCCGTACTCTGGCCAATCAGCACTGGCTAATGCATTGTATTGGCGTGATGAAGCAGTGCTGAATGTGTGTGCTTAGCACACACATTCAGCTCTACTTCATCGGGCTAATAGAATGCATTGGCCAATCAGCGCTGGCCAATGCATTCTATTAGCTTGATGAAGCAGAGTGTGCACAAGGGTTCAAGCGCACCCTCAGCTCTGATGTAGCAGAGCCGAGGCTGCACAAGGGTTCAAGCGCACCCTCGGCTCTGATGTAGCAGAGCCGAGGGTGCACTTGAACCCTTGTGCAGCCTCGGCTCTGCTACATCAGAGCCGAGGGTGCGCTTGAACCCTTGTGCACCCTCGGCTCTGCTACATCAGAGCCGAGGGTGTGCTTGAACCCTTGTGCACCCTCGGCTCTGCTACATCAGAGCCGAGGGTGCGCTTGAACCCTTGTGCACACTCTGCTTCATCAAGCTAATAGAATGCATTGGCCAGCGCTGATTGGCCAATGCATTCTATTAGCCCGATGAAGTAGAGCTGAATGTGTGTGCTAAGCACACACATTCAGCACTGCTTCATCACGCCAATACAATGCATTAGCCAGTGCTGATTGGCCAGAGTACGGAATTCGGCCAATCAGCGCTGGCTCTGCTGGAGGAGGCGGAGTCTAAGGTCAGACCTGAATGGAGACTGGTGTGGAGCGATCTTAGACTCCGCCTCCTCCAGCAGAGCCAGCGCTGATTGGTAGAGTTCCGTACTCTGGCCAATCAGCGCTGGCCAATGCATTCTATTAGCGTGAACTGAGTTTGCACAGGGGTTCTAGTGCACCCTCGGCTCTGCTACATCAGATTGCTACATCTGATGTAGCAGTGCCGAGTGTGCATCAGATGTGTAGTTGAGCAAAACTGACTCAGCACTGCTAAGTCTCTGCATTCGCATAGGAATGCATTGGCCAGCCTTCGACCAATCAGCGCTGGCTCTGCCGGAGGAGGCGGAGTCTAAGGTCGGACCTGAATGGAGACTGGTGTGGAGCGATCTTAGACTCCGCCTCCTCCAGCAGAGCCAGCGCTGATTGGTCGAGTTCCGTACTCTGGCCAATCAGCACTGGCCAATGCATTTCTATGGGGAAAAGTTAGCTTGCGAAAATCGCAAACTGACAGGGATTTCCATGAAATAAAGTGACTTTTATGCCCCCAGACATGCTTCCCCTGCTGTCCCAGTGTCATTCCAGGGTGTTGGTATCATTTCCTGGGGTGTCATAGTGGACTTGGTGACCCTCCAGACACGAATTTGGGTTTCCCCCTTAACGAGTATATGTTCCCCATAGACTATAATGGGGTTCGAAACCCACTCGAACAGTGAGCGGCTGTTCGAATCGAATTTCGAACCTCGAACATTTTAGTGTTCGCTCATCTCTAATAATAATCATACCTTTCTTAAAGTGATTCTACCACTAAAACAATATTTTTTTCTACTCACCACGTCAGAATAGCTTTAAGAAGGACTATTCTTCTCCTACCTTGCTCATTCACCTCCGGCCCGCCATTCCATAGAAATACCGTTTTTTACCGGTATGCAAATAAGTTATCTTGCAGCAATGGGGGCGGGTCTCAGCGCTCAAACGGCAATGGGGTCGTCCCCACTGCTGCCAGAGAACTCTCTCCAGCGATGCCTCCATCTTCAACAGCAGCCGCGTCTTCTTCCAGCTGGGGTCACACTCCACTCTTGCGCGCATGCGCAGTACGCTCCTGTTGTTCCTATAGTTCTACAGAGAACTACACACACCCATCCTACATTCAGCTCCTGCCCCTGGGCAGTGTGAGGATCATTACACATTAAGTATCCATGTGTGAAAAACAAGCAGTCTATTAACCTTATAAAATTATTTTCACATATGGTGCAAGATGCCTTATACATACAATTCTCTGATAATGGCTGATAACAGAGAGCAACAGTGAGCTGATGCTGTCCTCTGATAATGGCTGACAACAGAGAACAATACTGCGTGAGTGCTGCAATCCTCTGACCATGGTGTATGTCAGTGAGGCTATTAAGAATGAAGGACCTGAAAACTTCAATTGGCAATGCGATGATGTGAGTGCCGTCCTCTGATAATGACTGATAACAGAGAACAACAGTGAGGACTATTGCAATCCTCTGATAATGAAAGTATAAAAAACAATAAATGGGGTGTAAGACATATATGACATTTTTTGGAACAAACTGCAACAGAATTTTGGTGCAATTTCAACAGTAAATGTACCCATCGGTAAACACATCGTCACATACTGTTAGAGAGAGTCTCTTTCTCCAAAATAATAAAAAAACTCTTTTTATTTAGTGATATTTTATTGCATAAAATAAATACATAAATACATTTTCGATACTATCATAACCATAGTAAGTATTATACAGGGAGCCATCTATCCTCACAGGATCCTAAGGGAATTGTTGAACAAAATTTGTAGCATTAATTTAACTGGATTAAACAAAATGACTTAATATTCTCAGTGGACATATCCCTACAGAGTAATAAAACACTATAAAAACATTGTTATAATGCGTGCAAATTATTGTGACTTATATTTTGTGCATCGCTACATGTTCACTGCTGTTCAGAATTCACGTGGTATTGGATATAAATCTGTATGTACTCAAAAAGTCCCTCCTGTATATTCTGTATATTCTACATTTTTGGATGGTAAAAGTACCTGCACATTTAAGTAACATTTTTGTACAAGCAAATATTTTTCTATAGCATTTTTTTTCCAAGGTACGTTAATCATACTATACCCCTAAAACCTAAGCCATCATGCAAGTGTAACTGAAAAAAATGCTAAATAATTGTAATTCTTTACTAGAGTACCGTATTTTTTCAGACTATAAGACGCACTTAGGTTTTAGAGGAGAAAAATAGGGGAGAAAAATTTTCACGCAAAAAATGGTAAAATACTTCATATATGGGAGTTTTAGTTTTGCAACGGTTGCAAGGCCACATTGACAGGTGACCCTGCAGCTATACGGGGATGTATAGGGTGTTTGTTTTTTTTGTTTTTTTTGTGGAGTCAGATGTACTTTTTAGTTATACCATTTTGGAAAATGCTTATTGCTTATGTCGAATGTCACCTTTTATGTAAATCAGAGGCAAAACGGTGAGAAAAACCCGGCGGTTTAGTATTTTTGATTTTCACCGTACAGGAAAAATATTAGTAGACCGGGCATTTTCGGACACAGGGATTCCTAATGTGTATGTGTTTCACAGTAATGTTATACTTTTATATGTATTCTAGGGAAAGGAGGTGAACTTGTATTTATTTTATTTTTTATTATATATTTTTTTTGAGGTGTTTTTTTTTTTTTTTTTTTTACTATTTAAGTAGCCCCACGTAGGGGGCTTGAACCTACAATCATTTGATTGCAAGTCCCATAGTAGGCGATACAAGTGTATTGCCGTCTATGAGATATTCTATACATTACTATTGCGGAGGGTCATAGACCGTCCGCAATAGTAATATAGCGATGACAGGCCTGGGAGCCTTCAGTAGGCTCCCGGCTGTCACCAGAACAGGCTGGCTCCTGCGGCCTCGCCGCACAGGAGCTGGCCTGCAGCTTTAAAGGAATGGGGCCGGTGGGGACCGGCCCCAAGGCTAACTTTAAACTTTTTTTTTTGGGGGAGGACATCTCCGGTGGGCATCTCCACTGTAATTTTTACAGCGGAGCTCGTATAAGCTTCGGTATTTGATGTGTGTTAGCCGCTGGCACAGAGCCTGCAATATTGCCACGCTCCTGCTGCAAAAAAAAAAACCAGCGGTGGCAGGAGCGCAATTCCGCTCCCCCCCCCCCCCCCCACATACACACACACACACACATTCGGACTATAAGGCGCACCCTCATTTTCCTCCGAAATTGTTTGGGAAAAAAGTGCGTCTTATAGTTCGAAAAATACGGTAAATCTCCAACTATACAATACTATACTATACTATATGAAACACATTGAGAACATTGACATTGCAGTACCATAAAGGACATGCTGTAAGGTTATGCATATTGAAGTGTAGCAGGTTAAAATCTACAAATTGTCAAAGTGCATCAGGATCTGGAGATTTGTAGCTAACTTTTCTTTAAGTAGCATTGCAAGTAATCTCCTTACTGAGCACTTTCTTCCTGGAGTATCACCCGTGGTTCTGTTAGTGGACCATGTTACATCACGGTGACTCTTTAAATCATACATCTTCTTTATTATGAACTAGAGATCACTTTTTCTATGTAGATCTATTACATGTATGTTGTGTAACGTCTTTGCCTATTTGGGTCTCTGCGCCACCATCTGCTTGGTTGCTGCGGTGCAGGAGGTGTGTTCAGTTATATTGCTTGCTTTAGGCTCTTGTTGCTCTGTTTAAACACTGCTCTATTCCTCATATTAGTAATTGACTTTTCACCACATCCATCTCCTTCTCCTTGGTTTCCCTCTGCTCTGCTAATAGTTAATCTTGGCCTTGCTTGTGCAATTGACAGTGTATCTGCCAATTAAGTCTGGTGCAGGTTCTGGACTTCCTAGATACAGGTCATCAGCCCACACAGGTTTGCTGGCTATTGTGATGTTGTCCTTGATAAGCGATTCTCTTGCTATTGCTTTGTATTTACTGAGTTCTGACCTTTGGCTTCCCTTTTTACTACTCTTTTGGATTGTGATTTGGTACTGTTTGTCTCTCTGGCTTGACCTCGTCTTGCTGACACCTCTTCTGTGTTGTTTTGTCTTTTCCTGTTCTCTTATTCAGAGAAGGGATTGTCGAAAAGTTGCATTTCTACCACCTAGGGTAGCTGAGGCAAGTAGGGGAGAGGGGCTGGGTCAAGTTTAGGACTCACTGTCTCTGTCATTCCCTTCCTCCCTTCCTCAAACTAGCAATTCCCTTACACACTGAGAATCTTATAGACATATGCTGTATAATTTGGAGAGTCAAAGTTTGGCCACTGGAACCAAATTGAGATTGATACCTCAAGAAGACAATGTTTGGTAAGAGGATTACCTGCAACGCTAATAATCCAAAGTCAATTGCAAATTATGGAAAAGATAAACATTTGAGAAATGTAATGACCACATATAATGGACAAACATAAATTCTGAATCTAATTTTGTTCAGATTTATTTTACAGTTAGAGAAGCTCAATGGAACTGAAGAATGAAACTTTTGTTAGAGACTTTGTACTACTTGGCCTCACTGACATGGAGACACTCAATGACATGTTATTTGTGGTTTTCCTTCTATTCTATATAATAAGCTTCTTCGGCAACCTTTCTGTCATGGTCATTGTCGTCAAGGATTCCAGTCTCCATAGCCCCATGTACTTCTTTCTATGGAATCTGTCTTTTTTAGACATAACGTATTCTTCTGTTGTTGTCCCCAAGATGCTTTCCGACTTCTTGAGTGTAAGTAAGACCATCTGTTATGCAGGTTGTATTGCACAGATCTATTTTTTCCATTTTCTTGGAAGTGCAGAGATCTTACTTGTAACTGCTATGTCTTATGACCGATATGTCGCCATTGGGAATCCTCTTCGCTATGTCAAAATTATGAACTTAAAGGTTTGCCTGACTTTGGCACTCGGGTCATTGGTAGTTGGATGTTTCCATTCTCTGATGCACACTTTGATGACTGCAAAGCTTCCATTTTGTGGTCCGAACATTGTAAATCACTTCTTTTGTGAGATTAAACCCCTTTTGAAGTTGGCTTGCACAGACACAACCATCAACCTGATGCTGCTCAATAAGGTCACAGGGTCCTTGGCCACTTCCACTACAGTTCTTACTCTTCTCTCCTATGTTTTCATCAGCAGATTTCTTTTTAGGATAAAATCATCTGAAGGCAGAAAACGCGCTTTCTCCACATGTAGCGCTCATCTTATGGTTGTCTTCCTTCTACATGGTACGGCCATGTTTACGTATTTAAGACCATCGACAGAAGACTCTCTAGACCAAGATCGAGCTGCTGCAGTTCTCTTTACTGTCTTGACCCCTGCCTTAAATCCAATTATTTATACACTGAGAAACAAAGATATGAAGAAGGCCATACAAAAACTAAGTAATCTTTCCACACTTTAAAAGATCTACACTGGCCAAAATGGAACCAATAATGTGACTGTCCAGTCTCGTGACCAGAAAGTTGTTTTTGGTCTATATGGGATTTATATATGGTTTACTCATTCAACTTTCTTTGCTCTGTGCTACCTTTCCATTTAGCAAATTAAAATAGAGTTGATGGGCATAACCCGGCAAATGACATAATGGACAAAAGTCTTATTATTGGTTGCATTTTGTGAAAGGATAATGTTAGGGAATAGCAGACGATAATTCCCCAGAAGCTGCTGGTGAACCCTGGAGGGAGGGGCACAAGGGACAGTGAGCCCTTAGCTGAAGCCCCCCGCTTTCCCTTCCTATTGCCAGACCCTATCCTAGGTAATAGGCGACAACCACGAGGACAGTCCCTCCCTGAATACGTGAAACATAAAACGCAGACAAGACGAACAACAAAGGGAGGTCAGCTAGCCAGGGTTCGGTAACAGGAGAGCGATGCAGTGCCAAATCAGAGTCCAAAAGAATAGTCAGTAGGGAAGCCAGAGGTCAAGGATTAGAGTACAAGTAAATAAACAGCAAGAGATACCAGAAAGCAAGAGGCAATAACCGGCACCAGTGTGACTGTGAGCCAAGACTAAATAGGGGAGGAAGAACCCGCCCTGAACCTGATAGGAAGGAAAGCTGTCAATCACAGGCAAGACAAAATCAAACCACTGAATGGACAGAGGGAACCAGGGCAGAAGACGGGTGTGGTGCAAATCCAATACAGAACTAGAGCTGAGTTCACACAGTGCAACTAAAAACTTTAAGCAGATTATCAAACTGCACACGCCTCCTGCGCCGCAGCACGCGAGCAGAGGATGGCGCAGAGGCCCGAACAGGCAAAGATGTTACAGATAAACAATATATTGGGTTCCGCTGCCTTGTTTTCTGAAAGTTCCTATGCACTGTGACCTCCCATGGCCCTTTCCTTAGGCCTCTGAGTGGCCTCAGCAGTCATGTGCATGCGGCAGGGTCTTCCATTGGAAGAAAACATTGAAGCAACAGGACAAGACCAAGCTGGGAGACACCAGAGCATTAGGGACAGATAAGTCCCTAAGTCCCTGTTTGTTTGTTTTTTCCACCTTCCTCGGCCTAATATATATATATATATATATATATATATATATATATATATATATATATATATTAAGATAAGATAATCCTTTAATAGTCCCACATTGGGGAAATTTCAGTATGTTACAGCAGCAATAGTAATACAGGTACAGGATAATACACAGTAATATATTACAGACGTAGACACACATAAGCTGAGAAGAGAAGATATACTAGGAGTCCATAGCAGCTAAGGAACAGAAGAAGAAAGAAGGAAGACTTCATAGTCATCGTCATAATCATTAGTTCTCTGTACATGTTTGTGTGACTTTCCTCCCATATTCTAAAAGACATACTGATAGGGAGCCCTATGTAAGTGGACATACATCAACCAAACACCTCCTAGTAGCTAGGTCAGAATAAACTAGATGGAGGGCAATTCATTACAATGACCTTTCTGCTCTCTTAGCCTAGTGATCCCCTCTCAAAGTTTGTCAATTTGATAAACGTCTTTGTGTTCGCCATAGAGGCATGTTTAGCAGTCAACAATCTCTTACTAAGAGGTACTCTACCCTATAGTAGCCACTGAGAGCCTTTCTATAGGGTAGTGGGGCAAGCATTTTTACCTGCATCCATTTCTATATCGGCCTGAGACATTTGCAGAGATCCGACATTGAGTATATACAGTATCTACTAGATAGATAGATAGATAGATAGATAGATAGATAGATAGGAGACAGATAGATAGGAGATAGATATGAGACAGATGATTGATAGATAGATAGATAAATAGGAGATAGATAGATAAATAGATAGATATGGGATAGATAGATGGATAGATAGATAGATAAATAGGAGAAAGAAAGAAAGAAAGAAAGAAAGAAAGAAAGAAAGAAAGAAAGAAAGAAAGAAAGAAAGAAAAATACTATAAACTAAATATATAAAAAAAAAATTGAGGTTCTTCGTTGTACATATTTGATCAAACAGTAGGAAGCCCACCTGCGCCGACAAGGTGACCTCATTAAGGTAGGACCCTACACTAATACCTTTCCTGGACCCAAGTATGGGTCTGCAGTGTGAACACAGGGCAATAAAAAACCTCTTCCAGACCAGAATAAGTCTACAGTGAGAACACAAGGGAAGTAAGATCCAGAGAATACTCAACTTAAATGGCCTTGGAGAAATGGGTTCTCTGTTCCAAATAAATAGGCCTGTGAAATTGAATGGGAGTGCAAGTCCAACTAAAGGGAACCACACCCCTCTTACTATATACATAGAAGAAAATTCTATCTATCTATCTATCTATCTAGAAGAAAATTCAGATAGCATCTCCCAATATGAACAGGTGCAACGAAGAACCTCAAATTTATTTATATATTTAGTTTATAGTATTTTTATATTTTTCTTTGTTCCTAATAGCCTTCGTGCTGTGTCAGAGTGCTGCTATATTTTTCTGTTATGTATTTTGCCATAGTAGCTTGCACCTGTTCATATTGGGAGGTGCTGTCTGAATTTTCTTCTATGTAGATAGATAGATAGATAGATAGATAGATAGATAGATAGACAGACAGACTTTAACCTCTTCCCGACATCCGCCTTATTATTATGGTGGATGTCGGGTCTTCAAACATGGCGGCCACTCTGCTGCAGAACGACTGCCATAGCTATCAGTTCGCTATTTTATTCTACAACAGAGAATCGGTTGGGTGTTAGGAATCCTTGTCGATGCATACCGGCTCCTGCACAGTGAGATTGCAGGAGCCGACCTGTTCCACCGACTTCCAGGCTTGTCATTGCATTATAGCTATTGAGGCTGGTCTAAGACCAGCCTCAATAGCTATGTAGTGAATCTCCCATAGACTGTAATATGGCAAATAATTGCAGGTTCAAGCCACCTAGGAGTCTAAAAAAATTTTTTAAAAAGTTTTAAATATTTTTTTAAAAAAAATTCTAATCCCCCCCCCCCCATTCCTTAGAATACATTTAAAAGTAAAAAAAATTACTGTGAAACACATACACATTAGGTATCCCTGTGTCCAAAAATGCCCAGTCTACAAACTTATAAAAATATTTTTCCTGCACGATGAACACTGTATCAGGAAGAAAATACGGAACCGCCATTTTTTCACTGTTTTGCTTATATAAATAAAAAGTGATCAATGCAATAGACACTCCCTAAAATGGTATAAATTAAAAGTTGCCCTGCAAAAAAAAAAAAAAAAAAAAAAAAAAGGACACCCTATGAATCCCCGTAGACAGAAATATAAAAAAGTTGTCAGAGTGTCAGATTATGGCAATATTTAGAAAAAATTATTTTCTATAAAGTCTTAGATTTTTCATAAGGGGTTAAAATGTAAATAAAACTATATAAATTTGGTATCCCCTAATCATATTGAAACATTTAGAGATGAGCGAGTAGTGAAATATTCGAGATTCGATATTTGTTAAGAGTAGAGCCTCAATATTCGACTACTCGATCGAATATCGAATCCCATTATAGTCTATGAGGTCTATGCGCTTTAACTGCACAGTGCTTGCAGTTGCGCTGATATTCCATTCGGGGGGGAGGGGGGGGGTTCTCCTGCGGACTCCTTCCGGATGGAAGGCAAGCGATAATGTCAACTGGCCCTTACTCGTTCTGTAGAACCAGCATTGATTAGCCGAATGCTATACACTGTATAGCATTCGGCAAATCAACGCTGGGTTTGCAGCAGGCTCGTCCTTGCTAGTCGGGAGAGCTGGCAGCTTGCGTTTATGCGGGAACAGACTTTTTCTCATAGGAATGCATTGACCAGCGTTGATTGGCCAGTGTACAGCATTCGACCAATCAACGCTGGTTCTGCCGGAGGCTCGTCAGTGAGGAGGCGGAGTCTAAGATCGGAGCACAGTGGTCTCCTTTGTGGAGACGAGCTTCTGCAGAACCAGCATTGATTTGCCGAATGCTATACACTGTATAGCATTCGGCAAATCAACACTGGTTCTGAATCAAATCTTTACTGCGAATAGTGATAGTATTCGAATGAGTACGAGTATTTTGAATACCGTAGTATTCATTCGAATACCTACTCGATCAAATACTACTCACTTATCTTTAGAAACATAGAATACAAGTGACGTCATTTTGGCCATAAAACAAAGCCCGTAAGAAAGTCGCACAAATGCACTTTTTCTCCAATTCCACCGCATTCTGAAATGTCTCCAGCTTCTCAGTACATTGTACAGAATAATAAATAGTAGAATCATGAAGAAGAGATGGCCTGCAAACATTAAGCCCTCATATAGCTCTGTGAATGTAATAAAAAGAAAGTTATGGGGTTTGGAAGGTGGGGAGTCAAAAACAAAAATCAAAAAATTCCTCTGGCAGGAAGGGCTAACACAGAATATTGTGGCCATTTACATATACTATTATGGCTAGTAGTATGGGTTGGGTCCTGATTTCCAATAATACAGCAGTTTGTAGCTACTATACAGTACTTGTCTTTTTACTTGTTACTATCCATTAATTTTCTAAGCAATCTCTAATGCTTATGTTATTCCCATGTGCAGGTAATAATAGTTCCACAGTATATTTCGCTACAGATAAAGCTCCCTCTTAATTTATACTCTTGAGATATCAAACAATATAAAATGGTCTGAGAATCTGGATCCCGGTACTATACAGCATAAAAGGCCATACTATTGCCTGACACACTTGCTTGAAGTAATAAGGTAAATTGCTAAAGGTAGGCAGACTCTAAAGAATACGTATCCAGAAAATACCCCACTTCGTTGTCCCTTTCTGAGCTCTTCATTTAAAGGGATTCTACCATTAAAATCACATTTTTCCTGGTTTTCGTCTGTATGCAAACAAGTTCTCTGCCTGAGGCCCGAGGCCTAGAAGCTTGAACTCAGCTCTGGAAGAACACACGCAGAGAGGCCATTCCTAAAGAAGATGGAGAGTTCTCTCGCAGCATTGGAGACGCCCCCAGTGCTGTTTGTGCACTGGGGCCCACCCCCAGTGCTGTGAGAGAACTCATTTGCATTTAGAAAAAAAACAGGATTTTCTAATGAATGGCGGTGCAGAGAAGACATCTAAAGGTAGGAGAAGAATAGCCTTTCTTAAGGCTATTCCTATGTGTGAATGACAAAAAAAAAAATGTGTTTTTTTATTGTTTAATCTCTTTTTATTAAAATTTTAACAGTTATACAATTTCAAGTAAAGGCAACAGTAGCAAACAAAATTTAAAAAAATGTGATTTTAATGGTAGAATCCCTTTAAGTATTATTTATTGCTATAGCTACTATCGGCCATACACAAGTTTTGATGCTGTGACATTACTTTTAATCTAATTATATATAATTGTATGAATATTGTATAGAAAAATTAATTGAAAATTGAATGAAAATTAATTTGAAAATTAATTCAATGAAACAAGACAAAAAGATCATCAAAAATACTGAGAAGGTCCTTTGTAAAGTAACTGTATATGAACTATGGCATATTCTTGTGTTTTGCTCCCGCACTGGTTCCTCATAGTTTCAGGACTATAAGATGTTCATAGCATACAATGACATTATTATTGTCTTCTCCATATATCAGACTGCTTTCTTCCACCTTTCCTTTCACTCAGTCTTTTACGATGTGTTCCTCTCCCTCTTATTACGTGCACCTCTCCCATCCCTCTCCATAGACTTCCATAGTAATAATAACTCATTCTGTATGGCTGGTTTGACCATCAGTATCCACTTTCTACATATAGGCTCTAATAGCGGTAATAGACTGAGGGAATGTGGAGGAAAACAGTCTCATAAACAAATTACAAAGTTACTTATATTCATGTGTAATATTAATTTACGAAAAGTAGTTTTACAAATGGAGATTCACTTTAAGCCTATACGTTTTGTATTAAAATCCGTCAAAAATTATTGGTACAAAATGTCAACGTGTTAAAAGTCATTGTTTTTATATCTGACATTACTCAAGTCATAGAGATATGTAAAAAGTAGGTGAGGGTCCATGTGGTTGGACCACATGTTCTCTCTCAATGTACATAAAGCCATTGAGTCACTATGTAACGTCTGCAAGTGTTCAGACCTCTGTGCTATCCTCCGACTGTAGGGTCCAGCTCTGATTTTATGCTTTTTAGGTTTCTTGCCATACTCTGTTTGAACACAGCTCTATCTCTTCCATTGTATGTTTCCCTCTGCTCCTCAAACAGTTCATCTCAGCTTTGCTTATGTAATGGACATCCTTGCACTCCATTCTCACTTCTCTGGAGATCAGGGTCCGACGCCATCAAGCCTGGGGTGGATTCCTGACATCCTGTAAATAGTTTTCTATGCTACACCGGAGTGTTTGCTATTAGTCTTTTTAGACCATACTATTGTTTTTCTCCTGTATCTCTGATCTTAGTTTTTCTTACCTCTGCTTTTTGCAGACTTGTATATTTTTCCAGTTCTTGTTTTGTTCCTGCTGCCTGACTGTTCCCTTGACCATTTTCCTACCCGCTCTTGTTTGTTTGTCTTGTCTGTGCTTTGTGTTTGCACTTGTGACACAGGAAGGGACTGTCGCCCAGTTGTCCTCTACCCATTAGGATAGCTGAGGCAAGCAGGCAGGCGTGAGTCTAGTATTATGGCTCACTGTCCTTGCCTTCCTTTGTTCTTCTGAGACATTTGCCACAGACAAAACAGATTTTGAAACACACTATATGACCTCCTCCAAGATGTCATAACCCTCTGAATCTCCATGCTCTGATACTACAAATGCATTTAATAATTTAGTATAAGGAAAAATTATGTTTTTGTACCGTGTTACCCAGTGGGTATGAAATATAAAAAAACTAAAAGCTTGAGAGTCTTTAGTAGTTGATACCTTTTTTAATGGGTAACTAATAATGATGACAGATTACAAGCTTTCGAGATAGCTCAGATCCCTTTCTCGGGTATACTTAAAAACAATTTCTGAAGGATGCATATTTATGTGAAAAGAGTCACATTGTAACATCTCTGCCTGTTCGGGTCACTGCACCACCCTCTGCTCGCGTGCTGCGGCGCAGGAGGCGTGTGCAGTTTGAGAATCTGCTTAAGGTTTTTAGTTGCACTGTGTGAACACGGCTCTAGTCCTTAATTGGATTTGCACCACACCCGTCTTCTGCCAAGGTTGCCTCTGTCCATTAAGTGGTTAATCTGGCCTTGCCCTGTGATTGACAGCTGCCTTTCTGTGAACTCCATGGTCGGGTTCTTCCTCCCTATTTAGCCTTGGTTCCCATTCACACCAGGGCTTGTTATTGCCGTGCGCATACCTGCTCTTACTGTACCTGTTGCTTATACTATTATACCTGACCTTTGGCTTTTTTCATTGACTATTCTCTTTACTCCGATTTGGCACTGCATCGCTCTCTTGTTACCGAACCCTGGCTAGCTGACCTCCCTTTGTTGTTGTTCGTCTTGTCTGCGTTTTGTGTTTCACGTATTCAGGGAGGGTTTGTCCTCGTGGTTGTCACCTATTACCTAGGATAGGGCCTGGCAATAGGAAGGGAAAGAGGGGGGCTTCAGCTTAGGGCTCACTGTCCCTTGTGTCCCTCCCAGGGTTTAACCGCTCTGGGAATTGCTGTCTTAGCAATTCCATTACACACATAGGAATAGAATGGTCATTGGTACATACAAGTAAACAATTCATCAGTTCACAAGGTCCTTATCAGTTCAAAGAGTGGTCTTTATGGCTGCTTTTGATCAGTCATGATTCCTGTAAAAGGCTATAAAACCATGTGACAGATTCATCCCCTCCTGGAATGTGTTGAACAGGGCCATCAGCTTGTACTCATAAATCCTTTAAGATCATAATATCACCAATGACATGAACATTTTGGTTTTAAGGGAAATTTCATCTCTAAGAAAGACAGAAGAATGTATGAGTACAAGCTTGTAATGTGTCATCATTCTTAGTTAGCCATTAAAAAAAGGTATCAACTACTGAAGAGTCTCAAGTTTGTTTTTTTATATTTAATAATTTAATCTATGATTTAATTAAGATTTTCATTCTTATGTATGTAAAATATCTATTTACAATTAATAATATGGATTTTTCTAGCCTATTCTTTCACCAGTACTACCCTGTATAAACCTTGTAATGGACTTTGCGAATTACACCTCCATCTCTGAATTTGTCTTGCTTGGCTTGACAGATCTTGCAAAACTTCAAGTGATATTGTTCATATTTTTCTTGATGTTTTATATCATCAACTTGATAGGCAACCTCTCCATCATGGTCATTACTATTATAGATTCAAGTCTCAATACACCCATGTATTACTTCTTATGGAATTTATCATGTCTCGATATCTGCTATTCTTCTTCTGTTGCTGTTCCCAAGATGTTGAGGGATTTTTTGGCCTTAGAGAAGACCATCTCTTTTGCCGGTTGTATTTCCCAGATGCATTTCTTCCATTTTTTAGGGAGCACAGAAGTTATGCTTCTAACAGCAATGTCCTACGATCGATATGTCGCCATCGGTAATCCGCTGCGTTATTCTGCCATCATGAACACAAGAGTTTGTCGGTGTTTGGCATTTGCTTCATGGATTACCGGATATTTCCATTCCCTGTTACATACAGTGATGGTCGCAAGGCTTCCATTTTGTGGGCCAAATTTAGTGAAACATTTTTTCTGTGACATCAAACCAGTGCTTAAGTTGGCCTGTACTGATACCTCTCTCAATCTGAAACTTCTTACAAGGGTCACAGGAACCCTGGCCACCACAACCTTACTGCTTACTCTTCTCTCATACGCTTTTATCACCAAATTTCTCTTAAAGATCCGGACATCCCAAGGTCGAAAGCGTGCATTCTCCACCTGCAGCGCTCATCTTACCGTCGTCTTTTTGCTATATGGAACTGCTATTTTTACCTATTTACGACCATCCACACAAGACTCTTTAGATCAAGACCGAGCGGCTGCGGTTCTGTTCACTGTTATAACCCCGGCCTTAAATCCGATAATATACACGCTAAGGAACAAAGACATAAAGAAAGCCATGAAAAAAATTGTGGCAAGTTTATCTTTTTGACCACAAGAAGGAAGTTCTAGTTGTTTTGTCTTTATATGTATATACAGTACATATATACTCATAATAGGAATAACTTATGGACATTACCTAAGAAGCTAATAAATTGTAGTCTTATTTAGCAGAATTTGTGTGTGTTTTTAGTAACCCTTTCCTCTTGCAGCCAGTTTCTCCTCTGAGTCCCATGTTTAGTATGCTACCTGAATAAAATGCAGACCATTGAACTCCGAGTACCTTGTGGATTTTAGGGTCTTGATTTTGTATGGATATAGAGATTAATAGCCAAATTGTATGAACATTTGTATCCGAGTAGGAACATATAGCTTCTACAGATAAAGGTTTAGTGTTTTCATTCTGTCATCACATATGTCTATTTGGGGTCGTTCACATGAGGGGCGGTGGGGTGGATTTTGACACCGAGAGTGACGCGGGGAGCCACGTCACTCTTGGGTCAAAACCTGCCTGCCACGACCGTTGCGATCGCGGCTTCCCACTCCGGAGTCGGCTCAAATGAATGGGCCGACTTCAGAAATTACTGCCGCCAGCGGAAGAAAGAACACTAGTGGTCTCCATAGACCACCATTATATGGAGGCGGATTTTGAGACAAAATCCACTGTCAAAATCCACCTCCGTGCCCCCGTGTTTACTAGCCCTTTCACTTACCTCTAACTTATTGTTTATAATTGGATTGGTGGCCGCCAGCACTCAAATATTGTCAAGTGATTGGAACCATGTAACTTTTTTTGTAACTTTTTCAAATATTTAAGATATTATTTTAAATAAAGGGATCTACTTCTAAATTCCCTTTTTGGGGGATAAGTCTGATTTCTACTTTGAGAGTTTTCCTGGGGGTTTTCCAGGATCCAGAAGATGTGTGAGTACAAAATCCAAAGAAGGTGTTAGGCAATTGCTAGTTAAGTAATTCCCCAGTTGATGCTGCTGAAACCTGGGAGGAAGGGAATAACAGAGACAGTGAGTCCTAGTGCTCGACTCATCCATAGGTGGAAGAGAACAACTGAGTGACAGTCCCTTCCTATAATACAAGTTTCTTTATGTGTGCCTGCATGCCCATGGCTAATGTACAATCAAATTCGCATACCGCACATGACTGCACGTAGCTGCTGCGGCCAAAACCAGAAGCAGTGGAAATGCGTTTGTCAGTGTCACCACCACCTGAGCTTTAACCCAGGCAGGTCTATTGGATGTTGGGTGGATTCGTATATGTAATAGAATCATCATCAGATTCAGCAATGTCGTCATCTTCCTCACTTTTTTGTGAATTAGCATAGCAATAAGAATCCTCCATGCCCTCGCAATTCCCAACAGATTTCCCCCTAGTGTCCCTACCTTCACTTTGAGTAGCACATCCCCTGCCATTACTACCTCCACCAACACTTATGTCTTCCACCTCTAACTTCTCTGAGATATAACATATATAACAATATATAATGCAGGACCAAGATAGCAATTAGGGAAAGCCTGATTCTCTAATCTCTATACAGTGTGCCCAGGGTAGGCAAGTAAAGAAACTCACTTCTACTTGCTGCTCCTGGACTTCCGATGATCCCCTAGATCCTTTTTCGGATGCCATGTGTCCCAGATGTCACTGCTGGGGCCAGTGATTGGGTCACAGCAGCCACATGGGGCATGCCATGTAATGACATTGCAACCCTACATGATCGCTAAGGGTCATAACAGGCCCCAGCAGTGACATGTCAAAAAAGGCCTAAAGACATTGTGGAAAAGAACCAGATGAAACAAGGATGCCCAGGAAAGAAGAGTATGACAGTTATTAATTTCTCCTGGGCCTTGAAGGTCCGTGAGGTCCCAGTGTATAATAGCACATAGAGCTTATACTGTGGAAACATATTGTATTGTGGGAAGAGGGGGAGGGGGTGTTAGTGTGAAGAGCTTATTATGTGTGGGGGCCACTATGGGAAACATTGTACGGTGTGGGGGACCAGGCACGTTACGAAAAGAAAGCCTGTGCTACTCTTGTGCCTCCATCACGTGACTGGTGTCTCCCATATTAACATAGCATATGGAACTGAATGGTTTCTTTAGTCCAATCCCATGTAACATGGCAGATATTATCACTATGGCTTGCACTAAGGACATTGGGTTTGCTACATATGTACACCTCCCACATGTCCAGCCCCAACACAGTAACATGCTTGCAGCCTGTCCTGGATATATCACACATACACCAGCTCTTTGCATCATTTAATGGGTACTACTCCATTTTTACCTCAAGCTCCCACCATGTCATAAGTGCTATTATTTTGATGCCTCACATGCAGTTTAGACTTTGTTAGGAGGGCGGTGTTAGGCAGGAGCAGATACGCAGAATCAGTGCGCCAACATTGTCAACCTTGAAATGAAGCACCGAATCATGGCCCTTTGCCTACTACAGACAGTACAGAGGCCAAGTAGCATATTGTGCACCAAAACTAACTGCATGGATTCAGTGGAGAGAGTCTAACAGTGGCTAAGAATTGGAGTTGGTGAAAGGGCCTCTACTCCATCTAGGACTTGGACAATTTCCTTGGTTTAGGACCAGACTTTTTTTTTACATGTCGTTTTGAGGGCTATAGACTGTTATGGAACCACTAGTTTGATGCTTCGCTACAATACTGACATGTAATAAGCAGGTACTGAAAGAGGAGCAGGATACTGCTGTAGCATATCCAAGTCTGAGATTTCATGCTGTGAGAGGGGGGAGAGAGCAGCAGGAGTCATCTGATGACCTGACAATACATAGTACACACAGGGAAGATGAGACATTGTAGGTCTAGTTTAACCAACATCAACCTAAAACAGCCTTGAGTGATGGGCTGAGACACCAGGAGGTACAGATAAGGATGTGGTTTCAGTCTAGTCTAGTTACTGTAACTGCTACTTCCTGTAATAACCATTAGTGGTCAAGGATGTTCTACAGTTACCTCAACCACCAGAACATTGGCTAAATAATTGGTCATCAAGTCAGCCTTGGCAAGACAACTGCAGAGAATATAAAGAGTGATCCTTTACCGTTATCCCTCTGGAATAAGACTGGTTTGCCATGTACTGATGTATGGCCCATTGCTGGCTGGAGTTACTCCAGAAGGTAATGTAACGGCCTATTACTATCCACGTATTTACACCCCTGGTTTCAACAATAAAGCAGTGTGCAGCCAAAGCCTATAATATATAGTCCTATGAAAAAGTTTGGGCACCCCTATTAATCTTAATCATTTTTAGTTCTAAATATTTTGGTGTTTATAACAGCCATTTCAGTTTGATATATCTAATAACTGATGGACACAGTAATATTTCAGGATTGAAATGAGGTTTATTGTACTAACAGAAAATGTGCAATATGCATTAAACCAAAATTTGACCGGTGCAAAAGTATGGGCACCTCAACAGAAAAGTGACATTAATATTTAGTAGATCCTCCTTTTGCAAAGATAGCAGCCTCTAGTCGCTTCCTGTAGCTTTTAATCCGTTCCTGGATCCTGGATAAAGGTATTTTGGACAAACAATTCAAGTTCAGTTAAGTTAGATGGTCGCCGAGCATGGACAGCCCGCTTCAAATCATCCCACAGATGTTCAATGATATTCAGGTCTGGGGACTGGGATGGCCATTCCAGAACATTGTAATTGTTCCTCTGCATGAATGCCTGAGGATTTGGAGCGGTGTTTTGGATCATTGTCTTGCTGAAATATCCATCCCCGGCGTAACTTCAACTTCGTCACTGATTCTTGAACATTATTCTCAAGAATCTGCTGATACTGAGTGGAATCCATGCGACTCTCAACTTTAACAAGATTCCCGATGCCGGCATTGGCCACACAGCCCCAAAGCATGATGGAACCTCCACCAGATTTTACAGTGGGTAGCATGTGTTTTTCTTGGAATGCTGTTTCTTTTTGGACGCCATGCATAACGCCTTTTTTTTTATAACCAAACAACTCAATTTTTGTTTCCAAAATGAAGCTGCCTTGTCCAAATGTGCTTTTTCATACCTCAGGCAACTCTATTTGTGGCGTACGTGCAGAAACGGCTTCTTTCTCATCACTCTCCCATACAGCTTCTATTTGTGCAAAGTGCGCTGTATAGTTGACCGATGCACAGTGACACCATCTGCAGCAAGATGATGCTGCAGCTCTTTGGAGGTGGTCTGTGGATTGTCCTTGACTGTTCTCACCATTCTTCTTCTCTGCCTTTCTGATATTTTTCTTGGCCTGCCACTTCTGGGCTTAACAAGAACTGTCCCTGTGGTCTTCCATTTCCTTACTATGTTCCTCACAGTGGAAACTGACAGGTTAAATCTCTGAGACAACTTTTTGTATCCTTCCCCTGAACAACTATGTTGAACAATCTTTGTTTTCAGATCATTTGAGAGTTGTTTTGAGTAGCCCATGATGCCACTCTTCAGAGGAGATTCAAATAGGAGATCAACTTGCAATTGGCCACCTTAAATACCTTTTCTTATGATTGGATACACCTGGCTATGAAGTTCAAAGCTCACTGAGGTTACAAAACCAATTTTGTGCTTCAGTAAGTCAGTAAAAAGTAGTTAGGGGAATTCAAATCAATAAAATGATAAGGGTGCCCATACTTTTGCACCGGTCAAATTTTGGTTTAATGCATATTGCACATTTTCTGTTAGTATAATAAACCTCATTTCAATCCTGAAATATTACTGTGTCCATCAGTTATTAGATATATCAAACTAAAATGGCTGTTGCAAACACCAAAATATTTAGAACAAAAAATGATTAAGATTAATAGGGGTGCCCAAACTTTTTCATAGGACTGTATTTATCAGCCACCATATCAGTTATCTAAATCATCTATAATACTGATTGTATTCCCTTATGCAGGTAATAATAATTGCCATGTCTCTAGCTACAGAGAAAGGTCCCTTTCATCTGCACTCCTGAGATAGCAAACAGTATATAATGGCTTCAGAGTCTTAGTTTCCACATAATACAGCATACAATGCCAGAATATTGTCTGACACCTTTCTTTTGAAACTTTAAGGTAATAAATATACATCACTGAAGGTAGGAAACTTCCCAAGAAATACACGTAGACTTTATGTCTGCTCATGTCTACTCAGTGCCGCTGCATTATATGTGTGTGTGTTTGTATTGTAGCCATTTGTGCATGGGGACGGAGGGGAATCCATCACGTTGGACTTGCACGTCACCAATCTACACAAGACTATGTTAATCAGAATAGAATATATATGGATCCTAGCAGCCCTGAGTTCACTTTGTAGGCCTAGACCCACAGTCGGTGAGACCACTGCAAACACTGCTCTAAACGGAGCTTATATGGATCCTCTAGGACCTCACATGACCACCAGGCGAGGAGGAAGCTGCACCACCAGGGGGCTTCCATAGCTGTATACTAGGTGTTCATTGAACACTGAATATACAGTGATGGGGAGAGCAGGGATGGGGGTAATAAACCATCCATACCTTCTCTTTAAGGAGTCTGGTTGCCATTGACAGTCAAGTACGTCCTGCAGAGTTAAAAGATAACCCTCCAAATGTATATAGTCAAGGTATATTGTATACTGTCTATATTTGTGTGTGTGTGTGTGTGTGTGTGTAGCACCGAGGATGCAGATGGGTGTACATCTTCCATAGGGGGCAGACCGAACCCCTCCAGATAACTTCAGTGAATGCACAAATTTGGTCATCACTCCGATTGTTTTTTTTTTTGTTTTTTTTAAATGTAGATTGTGAGCCCCACATAGAGCTCACAATGTACATTTTCCCTATCAGTATGTCTTTTTTGGCATATGGGATGGAAATCCATGCTAACACGGGGAGAATATACAAACTCCTTGCAGATGGTTTTTTGCCCTTGGTGGGATTTGGACCCCAGCGCTGCAAGGCTACAGTGCTAACCACTGAGCCACCGTGTGGCCCCCACTCCGATTGGTTTTCTGAGCCACGGCCTCTTCATAAATCTCTCGGTCTCTGCTCCAATCAGGCCATTTATTAAGACTGGAGTATGATATGCCAGTCTTCATTTTGCCTCATTGAGTTTTATGACTCCTGGGAAGAAGTAAATTCTCCGTGAGTCCACAAAAACATCGAATAATTTACAGTAAGCCTTAGTTGACCTATTGGAATCAGGATTTTCATTATTCTGTACAATAAGTAAAATATCGGATTATATTTCATAATAGGCATTTGTCTGGCATTTTCTCCACCAGTATTATCCAATATAAACTTTTTCATGGACTTTGCGAATTACACCTCCATCTCTGAATTTGTCTTGCTTGGCTTGACAGATCTCACAAAACTTCAAGTGATATTGTTCATATTTTTCTTGATGTTTTATGTCACCAGCTTGATAGGCAACCTCTCCATCATGGTCATTACTATTATAGATTCAAGTCTCCATACACCCATGTATTACTTCTTATGGAATTTATCATGTCTCGATATCTGCTATTCTTCTTCTGTTCTTCCCAAGATGTTGAGGGATTTTTTGGCCTTAGAGAAGACCATCTCTTTTGCCGGTTGTATTTCCCAGATGCATTTCTTCCATTTTTTAGGCAGCACAGAAGTTATGCTTCTAACAGCAATGTCCTACGATCGATATGTCGCCATTGGTAATCCGCTGCGTTATTCTGCCATCATGAATACAAGAGTTTGTCGGTGTTTGGCATTTGGTTCATGGATGACCGGATATTTCCATTCCCTGTTACATACAGTGATGGTCGCAAGGCTTCCATTTTGTGGGCCAAATTTAGTGAAACATTTTTTCTGTGACATCAAACCAGTGCTTAAGTTGGCCTGTACTGATACCTCTCTCAATCTGAAACTTCTTACAAGGGTCACAGGAACCCTGGCCACGACAACCTTACTGCTTACTCTTCTCTCATATGTTTGCATCAGCAAATTTCTAATAAGGATCAAGACATCCCAAGGTCGAAAGCGTGCATTCTCCACCTGTAGCGCTCATCTTACCGTCGTCTTTTTGTTTTATGGAACTGCAATTTTTACATATTTACGACCATCAACACAAGACTCTTTAGATCAAGACCGAGCGGCTGCGGTTCTGTTCACTGTTATAACCCCGGCCTTAAATCCGATAATATACACGCTAAGGAACAAAGACATAAAGAAAGCCATGAAAAAAATTGTGGCAAGTTTATCTTTTTGACCAGGGTGTTTTGTTTTTTTTTTACATATTTTCCTGTTAATAAGAAGAGCTTAGCCTTACCGAACAGAGGAATAAAGGCAGTAAATATAAATATTTACTGTAATATTTACGATATTATAATATATACGATATTATAATATGAAAAATATCATAAATATGTATTTACCCATTGTATATCTATATACTTCAACACCAAAAGAATGGCGTCAGAGGGTACACCAACGTGCCCCGATATTTCATTTCAAAGCTATTGAAGACGGATTCAAGGTGGAAAAAATACCTACGTCTGACACTAGAACACCATACACACAATGCTTATTAATGACTCTGCTTATTATCTATGTTGTAGATACACACAAGCACAACTCTGCAGAGTATACAGTACAGATCCACATACAGCTCCAATGTGCACTGCTGGACCCCACCTCTGATTTTGCTCCTTAAATTTGCTCCTTAAATTTCGGAGATTTCCTCCGCGGACTTTCTGTTACCATTATATCTATGAGAAAGCCGTCAGCATTTCCGTAGATATAACTAACATTCTGCAATTTCCAAAACCACAACGTTTTTGGAAATCGTAACGTGCTCGCGCTGCGAATTTTAAGGAAAAGTGGGCATGGGATTCGCATGAATCCCATGCACCTTACTGATACTGTATAATGCCGCAATTTTGTTGGCAGCGTTTCCGGCCTGTGGAGCCCCAGCCTTTCAGTGAACACTGTTTAGAAAAAGCTAATAAAATTCAAAATTCTCTTTTTTCGTCATATTGCCTCCAAAAAAAGAAGGAAAGAAAACATGATCAAAAATGGTACCTGTGAAAAATGTGTCTTGTCACACAAAGACAAGCCCTCAGCTACCTTGATCGATGGAAAAATCAAAAAGTTACCCGTTAGAAGATGGCATGCAGAAAACATGATTTTTTTTTCACAGTTTTTTATTGATTTTTTTAAATGTATATCAATAGTAAAATATGAAAAAAGTGTGTGTATATATTTCACAATTGGCGTTTGTTTGGTTTTTTATCCCTCCAGAAAGAGAAAATACAATTTAGTCAACCAGGCAAAAAACAAGTCCTTAAACAGCTACATTGACAGAAAACAAAGTTATGGATTTCTGAATGAGATAAAAAAAAATTAAAGGTCACAAAATCTTCGAAGCCAAAACTAAATGCATCCTTAAGGGGTTAATATATATTAGGCTCAAAATGTCTTACAGTAAGTAAGTTTAAAATGACAGAATAGTACAAGGTCTTGGTATTATCAGTTTTCTAGTGTCAGCTATAGCAAATATGACAGGCCAATGTGTCTCTACCTCACACCAGAAACACATGAGATTGGCACATCTTTGCAATTCGGAGCAGTCTGCTGAGGATGAACCACTTCTACACCAGGTTTCCATTTAGTCATATGACTTTACACCACATATTGATTGACTTACCAATGCCATTTTTTGTGGCAAATTTTGGTGGATTTTTGCCACAAAGTACAGTATAAGTCACACCAATTTTCTACTAAGCCACAACTTTTATTCGCTGGGGAGTGAGGTGCAAAATGTGTCTAAGCCACTTAATATACACATAATAAATGTGGTGCATGGCATGGACATCAATTTGTAGGACATTTAATTTGTAAAATCTCCCTAAATATTCTAAAGATTCTACGTATCAACTTCTGCGATGTATACAGTAGCTCAGTACTATAATAACACAATAATGTTCATGTTCTAGATATGTTGCCAACAGCTGTATAGAATATTGTGCTTATACAGATATAGTGTGACATATGGTGTGATACATTTGCCTGCTATGAATGCAGGACCAATTCAGTAATTCATACAAATACCAGAGTAGAACCTGCCTCCCCCCCCCCCCCCATCACTCTTAGACATTTGGTGACTTGCGGCGACACTGAAAGTAGACACTTACCCTAGTGTAATCTGTATTCAGAGATGATCACATAATTAGTGTAGGGACTAGAGAAGGGCAAACCTTTTAAGATCTGTTTCAGGTCGAGCAAGTCGAATGGAAGCAGAAGTGAAATTATTATATATATACTAATGCATCTCAATAAATTACAATATCATCAAAAAGTTCTGGACTGTTGCTCAGTGGTCAAAGGTGTTTTCAGATTGAAGCAAATTTTACATTTCATTTGTTTGGTCCCAGAGTCTGGAGGAAGAGCGGAGAGGCTTCTGTACGCAATCCAGGCTGCTTGAGGTCTAGTGAGAAGTTTCCACAGTCAGTGATGGTTTAGGGAGCCGTCTACCAGGTAATCCTAGAGCACTTCAGGCTTTCCTCTGCCCACAAGCTTTTTGGAGATGAATTTTCATTTTCCAACAGGACTTGGCACCTGTCCACACTGCCAAAAGTACCAACACCTGGTGTAATGACGACAGTATCCTTGTGCTTGATTGGCCAGCAAACTCGCCGGACCTTAACCCCATAGAGAATCAATGGGGTATTGTCAAGACACCAGACCCAACAATGCAGATGAGCTGAAGGCTGCTACAGTATCATACAACCTGGGCTTCCATAACACCTCTGCAGTGCCACAGACTGATCCCTCCATTCCACATTGATGCCGTCATTCATGCAAAAGGAGCCCCGACCAAGACTTGAGGGCATTTACTGTACAGACTTTTCATTTGGCCAACATTTCTGTGTTAATTTTTTTTTGTTACAGTTGGCCTTATATAATATTCTAATTTTCAGAGAGAATGACTTTTGTTATGGTTTGTAATGGTTTTCTTGGCTGTAAGCCATAATCATCAACAGAAAGAAACACATGAAAAAGTTCACTCTGTTTGTAATGATAGAAAAAAACCATTTAACGGCGAGTTGAGTGAATGCCAAAGAGCTCAATTTTTGTCTCATCTGACCAATCTGGATGATTCTGTGAGTGATTGGGAGGAGGGGCTGTGGTCAGATGAGTCAAAACTTGTGCTCTTTGGCATTAACTCATCTTGCCGTGTTTAGAGGAAGAGAAATACTGCCTATGACCCAAAGAACCACGAACATGTCAAGCATGGAGGGGGAAACATTATGTTTTGGAGTGTTTCTCTGCTAAGGGCACAGAACTACTTCACCACATCAATGGGAGAATGGATGGAGCCATGTAGCATAAATCCTGAGTGACAACCTCCTTCCCTCCACCAGGACATTAAAAATGGGTTGTGCTTGGGTCTACCAGCAAGACAATGACCCAAAACATACAGCCAAGGTAACAAAGGAGTGGCTCAAAAAGAAGCACATGAAGGTCATGGAGTGGCCTAGCCAGTGTCCAGACCTTAATCCCATAGAAAAATTATGGAGGGAGCTGAAGCTCCGAGTTGCCAAGTGACAGCTTCAAAATCTTCATGATTTTGAGGCTGAAATTTGAGGCTGAAATTTCCCCACTGTGGGACTATGAAAGGATTATCTTATTTAGAGAAGATCTGCAAAGAGGAGCGGACCAAAATGTCTCCTGAGATGTGCGCAAACCTCATCAACTACAAAAACCTTCTGACTGCTGTGCGCGCCAACAAGGGTTTTGTCACCAAGTATTGTCTTGTTCGCCAGAGGGATCAAATACTTATTTCTCTATGGAAAATGCAAATACATTTATAAAATTTATACAATGTGATTTTCTAGATTTTATTTTTGATAGTCTATTTCTCACTGTCAAAATTAACCGACCCTTAAAATTATAGGCTGTTCATGTCTTTGTCAGTGGGCAAACTTATAAAATCATCAAGGTATCACTGTATATATTATCTCTTCTCTCTCCAGCAACCCTAAAAGGCTTTTTGAAACCTTTCACTCCTTACTCACACCCAAGGTGCAGACGCCATTCACAGACCTTAGTGCTGATGACCTGGCCATGTATTTCCATGATAAAATTGATAAGATCCGTCAGGAAATTACTGCCCAAGCCCCAGGTGGCATTGACTCCCACACCTACGATAGTACTGATCCCCTCACCAGCCGCACTTTAGACTGTCCATTCTCATCTTTTGAACCTGTCACAGAAGAGGAAGTCTCCCAGCTACTTTCTTCATCTCGCCCCACAACCTGCAGTAGTGACCCCTTCCCCTCACACCTTCTCCAATCTCTGTCCCCTGCTGTCACTACTTACCTTACTAAAATATTTAACCTCTCTCTCTCTTCTGGAATCTTCCCATCCTCCTTCAAGCATGCTGTTATAACCTGCTACTGAAAAAACCCTCCCTGGACCCATCCTGTGCTGCTAACTATCGACCCGTCTCTAACCTCCCCTTCATCTCTAAACTTTTGGAACGCCTGGTTTATTCTCGGTTAATCCGTTATCTCTCTGCTAACTCTCTGCTTGACCCCTTACAATCTGGTTTCCGCGCTCTGCACTCTACTGAAACAGCTCTCAAAAAAGTCTCTAATGATCTACTAAAGGCTAAATCCAATGGTGACTTCTCTCTTCTTATTCTTCTGGACCTCTCTGCAGCTTTTGACACTGTTGACCATCAACTTCTCCTCACTATGCTCGGCTCAGTTGGCCTCAATGACACTGCGCTCTCCTGGTTCTCCTCTTATCTCTCAGACCGCACTTTCAGTGTATCATTTGCGGGCTCTGTTTCCTCCCCTCTTTCCCTTGCTGTTGGGGTTCCTCAGGGCTCGGTCCTCGGCCCCCTGCTCTTTTCTCTCTACACAGCCCCCATTGGACAAACCATCGCCAGATTTGGCTTCAGGTACCATCTTTATGCTGATGACACCCAATTATACACATCTTCCCGTGACATCACCCCTGCACTCATACAGAACACCAGTGACTGTCTCTCTGCTGTCTCTAATATCATGTCCTCGCTCTATCTGAAACTAAATCTCTCTAAGACTGAACTACTACTGTTTCCACCATCTAACAGATCTGTCCCTGATATATCCATTGCAGTCTCAGGCCTTACTATAACTCCTAGGCAGTATGCCCGCTGCCTTGAGGTCATATTTGACGCAGACCTTTCCTTCACCCCTCATATTGAATCACTCGCACGTTCATGTCACCTCCACCTCAAAAACATCTCCAGAATACGCCCTTTCCTTACCAGAGATACACTAAAGACACTTATTGTCTCTCTGATTCATTCTCGCCTTGACTACTGTAACTCCTTACTAATCGGTCTTCCCCTCACTAAACTCTCTCCTCTACAATCTATTCTGAATGCAGCAGCCAGGCTCATCTATCAGGCTAGACACTACAGCGATGCCTCTGGTCTGTGCCGGTCACTACATTGGCTGCCTATTCATTATAGAATAAAATATAAAGTTATTACTCTCATCCACAAGGCTCTCCATAATGCCGCACCTCCCTACATTTCTTCCCTCATCTCTGTCTACCGCCCAACCCGTGTTCTCCGCTCACTCAATGACCTAATACTTACATCCTCTATTATGAGAACCTCCCACGCTCGTATACAAGACTTCTCCCGAGCTGCACCACTTCTCTGGAATGCTCTACCCCGGACAATAAGATTAACTCCCAACTTCTACAGTTTCAAACGCAAACTAAAGACGCATCTTTTCAGACAAGCCTATCACAATTCCTAATGCACAAAATTGTCTGAACACTGTATAAGCAATGCCGCCCCTGCTACCTCTTGTGTCACCCCCTCTACCTCATAGATTGTAAGCTCTTTTGAGCAGGGCCCTCAGTCCCATTGTGTGAAATGACGTTCTTTGTTATGTATGTCTGTCTGTATCTGAACCCTATAAATTGTACAGCGCTGCGGAATATGTTGGCGCTATATAAATAAAATGTATTATTATTATTATTACCCCAGAGTATAATAGGTGGAGACCCTTGCACTTGTATAACATAAAAAACTTTTACGTTCACCTTCCCTCACCTATTTTGGGCATCCTTGTAGAATCTGTCTCTCTTTCTCTCTCTTAGTCTCCTTGGTGACGTCATGCACCTGGAGCTCGACGTACCCATTTGACCACTGAGGCCCAATCACCGAACTTCAATGGTCCCATGGGCATGCAGAGTATCATGAAGTCCATTTTAGTCCGAGAATAATCTCCATTTGTTTGGTTTCACTAAAAACAAATCTGGAGTATTCATGTTGAACCCAGCTCAATGAAGTGGTTCCTACATCATACCAATTCAATTGGAGCGACTCAACATACCAAACCTATCCAACCCTCTGCTTTTTAAAACCTACTAGCATTAGTAGGGTGGAAAGCCTTCCATCCCACGATTACCAAAGTAACAATGGGAGGGTTAGTGTTAGCCTTTTACTATCACTAAGCCCTACCATATTAATGGATATTGTACATTGGACAGCAGCTATGACTAAGGTATAAATACAGTATTAAAACAACACAGAGACATAAGAAAAATAATTTTATTGTAATAAGAACTCTACCAACAATAGAGTCCAATGAGTCCAACCTCCAGCCCAATGATTCCAGGGAGTTTGCATAGCAAAACAACACAAAAATGCTACTCTCTTAAAGCAGTCTTCTGTATTTACGTGTAGTTTCTATTCGGGTACATCCCAGAGATGCATCTGCCATAAAATTAAGCAAGTGCAAGGACTCATTAATGTTACATAGGAGTCCCTGCACTAGCTATATGATTGGCTTAATCCCAGTGACAGTGAAAGTAGGTTGAAAATAGCACAATCATACTGAATATGTAAGAGCATCAGGATATAACACAATACATAGGTTTTGCCTGTAAAGTTTCTTTAAGAATATAGATATACTGCCTAGTCGAGCTAAGTTTGATATTTAGGCTGGTTTCACTCTGCCTTTTTCCTATGTTTTTATCGCACTTTGTGTGTGTTTTCAAGTGTTTTTTTCTGATGTATTTTCCCTTTCATTTCAAAGTTATAAATCATTGATATCATTGCTCAAATACAAGTGGCGTCAGCAGAGACTGAGGGATTGCATGTATTCACCCAGTGGCATAACTATGAATGGCGGGGCCCCGTGGCAAACTTTTGACATAGGCCAAGCCCCCCCCCCCCCCCCGACATGGACACCGAAGACCTCGACCCCCCCCCCCCCCATTCCTGCGCGCTCTATTATGTCCCATAGTGGCCCCTGCACACATTATTATGTCCCTCAGTGGCCCCTGCACATAGTATTATGTCCCATAGTGACCTGTACACACAGTATTATGCCCCATAGTGGCCCCTGCACACAGTATTATGTCCCATAGTGGCCCCTGTACACAGTATTATCCCCCATAGTGGCCCCTGCACACAGTATTATGCCCCACAGTGACCCATACACACAGTATTATGCCCCATGGTGGCCCCTGCACACAGTATTATCCTCCACAGTGGCCCCTGCACACAGTATTATATTCCACTGTGGACACCCATGAACAATTATTATACTCTGGGGTCTTTTCGGACTGTATGGAGTGCAGAGAGGTAAGTAACACAGTTTTTTATGTTTCGTTACCTCTCCCGGGCCTCTGATCATTATACTCGGGGGTGGCCCGTGGCATCACTTACCAATCCTGGCCCCTGCCAGGATCGATAAGTAAATAGGGCCCGTTACTGGCTGGAGTAAATCCAGCTGGTAACGGGCTATTAAAAAAAAACAAAACGCAGCAGTAGCGGGCCCTGGGCCCTTTGGCAGCCGCTACCCCGGTAGTTGCGCCACTGTATTCACCCTTAATCCCCAGTACAGGAGCCTGGACTTCATTGCTATAATCCCCAAAATGTGTCTGCGGAGTTGCAGTCAAACAGTAAAGTAGTTTTATTACAACCTCCTTCTAACTTTCATGAAAGCCTTCATCATATCTTTATTACGTAACGTATAAATCACTGGATTGAGTGCAGGGGTTACAACAGTGAACAGAACTGCAATAACTCGGTCTTGATCTAAAGCGTGTTCAGAGGAGGTCCGTAGATAAGTAAATATGGCTGTGCCGTAAAGAAGGAACACCACGGTGAGGTGTGCACTACATGTGGACAATGCGTTTTTTCTCCCAAGCGCCGTCTTAATCCTTAACAAAAACCTGCTGATACAAACATAAGAAAGAAATGTGAGGACAAAAGATGTGGTCGCTAAAGTTCCAGTTATCCTGATGAGAAGGTTGAGGTTCAACGTCGTGTCTGTACAAGCCAACTTCAGGACTGGCTTAACATCGCAGAAAAAGTGATTGACTACATTGGGTCCACAAAATGGAAGCTTCGCTGTTAGAATGGTGTGTATCAATGCGTGGAAAAATCCAGCCACCCAAGAGAATAAAGCCAAGGTCATACACACCTTACTACTCATGATCTGCAGGTATCTCAAAGGCATACCAATGGCTACATATCGATCAAAGGACATCATGGTAAGTAGCATGACCTCTGCGCTACCAAGCGAGTGAAAGAACTGTATCTGTGAAATGCAGCCACCAAAAGATATCGTTTTCTTGAGTACCAAAAAATCATGCAGCATCTTGGGAACGGCAACGGAGGAGAAACACAAGTCAATGAAAGACAAATTCCATAAGAAGAAATACATCGGTGTGTGAAGACTTCGGTCTATTTGGGTTATCACCATGATGGAAAGGTTCCCGGACACTGTCACCATGTAAAACATCAAAAATATTGCAAAAAGACTTAACTGGATATCGACCAGGTCTGTGAGACCAAGTAGAACAAAGTCATTCACCGATGTTTGGTTCATTCTACAACTAAAGGTGGAAATATAAAAGTATATTAATATCAATGATCCAAAATACACAGCAAAAAGATCAAATCTGTTACTAAAACATCACAAATCAGGAGTTATTTTATTATTGGGTGAACTGTTCAAGTCTTCTTTCTTTTTAGGTTTTGAAGTTTCTTTCCCAAGACTTTGGTCTGAATAAATTCATTCGGAATCAGTATGACGAACTTAATATTTATAATTAGAGATGAGCGAACAGTAAAATGTTCGATATTCGATATTCGTTTTGAGTAGCCGCTCAATATTCGACTACTCGAATCGAATATTGAATCCTATTATACTCTATGGGGGAAAAATGCTCGTTTCAGGGGTAGGCAACGCTCGATCAAATTACACTTACCAAGTCCACGAGTGAGGGTCGGGCTGGATCCTCCAAGAAGTCTTCTCCGTGCAGCTTCCCCGCGGCATCTTCGGCTCTGAATTCGCTCTGCCAAGCATCGGGCCTGGGCAGAGCCGACTGCGCATGTCCGCACTACAAGAAAATGGCCGCTTACAGTCAAAGTGGCCATTTTCTTGTAGCGCGGGCATGCGCAGTCGGCTCTGCCCAGGCTCGATGCCTGGCAGAGTGAATTCAGAGCCAGAAGATGCCACGGGGAAGCTGCACGGAGAAGAATTCTAAAGGTAGGAGAAGAACCAGCGTTGATTGGCCGACTGTATAGCATTCGGCCAATCAATGTTGGTTCTGCATCAAACTTTTCCATTCGAATAGCGAGTAGTACTCGATCGAGTATGAGTATTTCAAATACCGTAGTATTCGATCGAATACCTACTCGATCGAATACTACTCGCTCATCTCTATTTAAAATGGCTTCTATACAGATATGCTTCATAGCAGCCCCAACAAATTTTAAGGCCAATATACTCAATTTGTATAGCAGTCCTAATGAACATTCTTTAGGGTCTCTACCCAAGGTGGTGGACATTCCCAAGCGGAGATATTCTCCAAAACCAGTGGACATCCAAGGGACAGGCATAAGCAAGTCAACAGCGATAAGTACCTGGATTTGCTCCTCAATAATAACCTGGACTGGGCTGATCACCTGGATGTGCTGCACAGAAAGGGTCAGCCTTTCCTGCTCAGGAGGCTGAGGGCCTTAGGAGTCCAGGGGCCACTTCTTAGGGCCTTTTTCAACTCTGTGGTAGCAACAGCCATCTTCTTTGGAGTGACCTGCTGGGGGAGCAGTATATCAGCCAGGGACAGAAATAGACTTGACAGACTTTTTAGAGACCATGACAGCACTGGACAGTACTGTCAGTGACCGACCGCTTCACCCTAAGTGTGAGAAGGAGCGCCATTGGAAATCTTTCCTCCCCGCTGCGTTTAGGATGCACAATCAACACCCTCCGATGATTGATGGGGGTAACAGGTGTCAGGCCCCCATTGAACTGATACTGATGGATGTCCTATCCTTAGCATATTACATCAACATTTAAGTTGGTGGATCAGTATGATTATAGTGATAGCAAAGTGATATAGTTTTACTAGTTAAAAAATAATAATAATAATTACAGTACGAAAACATTTGCTTTCTAACACAACATTTTGACACCAAAATTTTTTGACTATTTCAGCCTCCTTCAGTTTCTTGGGAGGCTCCATTCCTCTTCTCTTCTACAAATGAACATTTGATGACTTTTTACTGCATTTTGTTGGGCGGAGAGATGATGTAAAAATGTTGGAAAAATAGTATTATCATTATAATTTTTTTGTTTAGTTTTATATGTAAGTTAAGGAAAGGGGGTGTATAAAATTTTTATATTTTAAATTTAATTTTTATTATTTTATTTCTGCATTGCTTTGTTGTACTATGATAGGGTTCTGGTTAGCACAATGACAGATCAGGGCTCCCCACCATGATGATAAAAGGGCACTGACGGTTTCCATATGGGTGCAATTTAGCCGACACTATATGAGCCCACCACACATGCTCCATACATGTACAATGAATAAGTCCTAAAGAGTTAATGGAGAACTAGAACGATGGTTCCTATTTGTACTACTTACCCCAAAGACACAATAATCCTTATATCCTATATCTGATGAAATTGACTCTTTAACCTAGTGATGCCAAAGACGATAGTATACTTTATGTTAGTCCTTTATTCTGCAGTGACTTTTTGCAGGTTGCCAATCCTTACAAGTAAATTTCCAGAATTTTTCTATCATTATTTGATAACATAAATGTCATCTGGCACTGAAAAGTCACTTAATATGGATTGCAGGATTCTGCTAACAGTGCTGAATATATAGCATTTTTTTTCCCCCAAAGACAATGTCCCTGAGGAATTAATGAACAATCTCAGTCTCATCGAGAGATGGAAACGGTAGTTAATTTATCTCTATGTTAATAAAATGAAAACAAGGCCATGGTGGACATATTCCATATATTATGATAGATAGATAGATAGATAGATAGATAGATAGATAGATAGATAGATAGATAGGAGATAGATAGATAGATAGATAGATAGATGGATGGATGGATGGATGGATGGATGGATGGATGGATGGATAAATAGATAGATAGATAGATAGATAGGAGATAGATAGATAGATAGCTCAAAAAATAAAGGGACCCCTCCAATAACACCTCCTAGATCTGAATGAATGAAATCTTCTCATTGAATACTTTGTTCTGTACAAAGTTAAACGTGATGACAACAAAATCACACAAAAATCATTAATGGAAATCAAATGTATTAACCAATGAAGGCCTGGATTTGGAGTCACCCCCATAGTTAAAGTGGAAAAACATACTACAGTCTGATCCAACTTGGATGTAATGTCCTTAAAACATGTCACAATGAGGCTGTGTAGTGTGTGTGGCCTCCACGTGCCTGTATGACCTCCGTACAACACCTGGGCATGCTCCTGATGAGGTTGCGGATGGTCTCCTGAGGGATCTCCTCCCAGACCTGGACTAAAGCATCTGCCAACTCCTGGACAGTCTATGTGGACCTAATAGTTCCGTGATATACACAATAAAACACTGCAAATTTTTGCACACATATCATTTGCAGAAAAATCTTCAAATTTGAGAGGGGGTTAAATATAATGGATAATGCTTAGCAGAATGGTTATGGCCATTCACGACCCAACAATTTTACTATCATTTGTGCAAGAAACTAGAGTAAATTCTAGACAAAAATATCTCCTAGCTACCATTAAATGCAAGTAGCTCATACCGGAAATGCAATAAGATACAAAAAATTTACATGTTCTTCTTAACATATTAGGTGCAACTTACTCCAGACCTCTTCATGTTCAGGTTGGTGCAGAAAATATTGGTCTCAATCAATCTCTCCCAATGGCTCGGTTCTTTCTTCATTGGGTACACATAGCTCATTTAGCACATTTTGTATATAGTGTTAGAGGGGTATGGTACAGAGCTGGAAATAAAAAAGGTTTATACATTGTCTGGATGTCTCTATGGTCAGGCTGATATTTGACAGATTTGCTACAAATACACAGTCCAGTCACATTAATGTGACCACCAGAATAACCCCCTTTGGCAGAGCGGACCGCTGCGAGACCTGCAGGAAGAGAGGGGATGTTGTGATGATGTCACTGGGATGTTGAGCCATGCCGACTCCAGTGCCATGACCAGCTGCGCTAGGTTGGGCATCCATGGCGCGAACAACCCGATTGAGGTGGTCCCACAGATTCTCGATTGGGTTCAAGTCCGGGGAATTTGCTGGTCAAGGAAGTACAGTAAACTCATCCTGGTGCTCCTCGAACCACGCACGTACACTGCGAGCTTTATGACACGTTGCATTGTCCTGCTGGTAGATGCCATCATCTTGAGGAAAAACAATTCCGATGTAGGGGTGAACATGGTCCGCAAGGATAGATGCATACTTGTGTTGATCCATCGTACCTTCCACAATGATGAGTGCACCCAGATGGCTGATGACACGTGCCTTCTGCGATTGGTTATTTAACGTTGATGTCAAAAGTAGGCGCTGGTCACATTAATATGGCTGAACTGTGTATATTGGCTGTCTCGAAGGCCATGTGATGGATGTGCTGCCGGTTTTTGATGCTTCTTCCACAAATACTGTGAGTAAAAAAAAAGTTGATCTATAGATAAATCCTTGGAGGATTTTAACACAATGCAGCAAAGTTGTGTGCGTAGCTTTGCTGGATTGTCCACACACATGTAATGTTACAGACAGTAGTAATAGTAATTTCAGTACAATCTGCAGAAATGGACTGGTACATGTATTCCCAGGCTGGATGGTTTTAGGCCCTATGGACATTTGCTTTGTCAGTGTTCTGCGCTTGCTTTTCTCAGTTAGCACACTGACCCATTCGTCTCTACACTGTCAACCAATAAGTATCTGGACACCCATGCAAATGAAGATATCTGCGGCTATGATGTACGTCAGGACTTCCGCCGTTGAATATCGTGTAGGAAATGGCATTGGCATTAGTCACATGCAAGATGCCACAAAGTGCAGAGTAGTCTGATTTGGATCAAGGGGTAACTGTGGGGTACCACAGAAATGGTTGATCCTTAAGGGACATAGCAAGCTAACTGAATTACCCAAAATCAACAGTGTCCTATGTGATTACAAAGTGGAAGGTGAACGGTGATTGTCAGAATGTGGCCTGAGTCGGCAGACCCCCGAAACTGGGAGACAGAAACCGACGAGGGCTGGCCAGAGAAACCGCACCCAACTTATGGCTCACATACATCAGGAGTGTCACCAGGCACCAGGAGTATTGTGTTGATCAATCCCATCTGTAAGGAAGCATCTGCTGGGGTCTACCAACTATTGTATATAAATAATGTTGTTTTTCTATTCTACCACAGGTGTCCAAATACTTATTGGTAGGCAGTGTATGGTCCCATACATACGTCTGTATATTATCATGGGCTGATGTATGTGTCAGTGAGCTTGAGGGCAAAACTCAGGTCAGGTCCCATACTTATCCATTTTGTTGTCCAAGCTCACTAGATGAAGTGAATGGGTCTATGGAGGCATGGCAGGCACATGGATGCCATCCGTGTGCCATCTGTGCCATTTTACCACAGACCAGGCACATGAGCGTGGTTGTTTCCATGTATTCTTACCCTATAAGACTTTGTGAGTAGCTCAAGAGTTTTTATTTTTACAAACTTAGATAAGGAATGGCACTTATCGTGGAATATCTCAAACCAACTGAAAAGGTAAGGATGAAGATATCTGGTAGACTAAAAAATTCAGAAAGGCCAGACCATACCTGATGCAAGGATGACTGTCTATGTCTACTGTCACACAGTTTCATTCTGACTTTATTTTTGTTTAAAAAAAATCATAAAGAATTCCATATTTTGGGACACTTTTGGCTCATGTATTTGGACGTTTTTCTGGCTTTTCAGACTTTATTTTTCATTTCTACAATTTATAGGAAGACGTCTGAAATGCAATAGACCCAAAAAAAATCCAACAAGGAAAAAAAAAGAGGAAATGTTAAATAAAAAACACCCAAAATTCCAAGGCTATTAATAATTTTGTATTCAAAAACCTGTAGCATCTTTCCCACACTTCAAACAGAAGGCTGTGTCTTATTGCAGCAGATAAGAAAGTTTATAGTTCATTCTCAGTAGATAGTGTGACAATCAGAGATAGCGGGGTCACCAGTTCTCCGAGCTTCTGGCAAATTCAAGGCAATAAAACTTACACACTGCTTGTCCATATACAGTACTTGTCCTTTAGGCCTATTCTGTTGCTCTGTTTGAGCTTTTATATATATATATATTTATTACACCTCTCATCTGACTTTTTTTTTGTTTATATTTGTGTTTCTTTAGACCGTATATACTCGAGTATAAGCCGACCCAAATATAGGCCGAGGTCCCTAATTTTACCACAAAAATCTGGGAAAACTTATTGACTCGAGTATAAGCCGAGGGGGGGAAATGCAGCAACTACTGGAAAATTTCAAAAATTAAAATGGTCAGAGTTTTTGGGTGCAGTAGTTGTGGGTGCTGGGAAAGGGGAGGGGGTGTTTTGGTTGTCTGTCTGCCCCTTCCCTGAGCTTGAGGACTGGGTTTTCCCCCCCACACTTGGAATTCAGCCTGGCTGAATATAGGGGATCTACAGTGCTCCTATTAACCCCTTCCCGACGGAACAGGAGCACTGCAGATCCCCTATATTCAGTAGACACAGGGATACCTAATGTGTATGTGTTTCACAGTCATTTTCTACTTTTGTATGTATTCTAGGGAAAGGAGGGATTTACAACTTTTTTTTTTTTTAAAGCTTCTTTTTTTCCCAATATTTTATGGGAGATTCTATACATTGATCTTACAACTGGTCATAGACACACACCCCCTCCTAAAAAATATATATATATATATATATATATATATATTTTTATTTTTTTTTGTTGACTCGAGTATAAGCCGAGAGGGGCTTTTCAGCACAAAAACTGTGCTGAAAAATTCAGCTTATACTTGAGTATATACGGTATTATTATACCATTGTATTCTTTTAGGGTAGCTGCACATGACCAAGTATCACCCATGAAACTTGGCCCGTGAGTTAGCCATTTTTACTGGCTTGAACTTCATCCTGGAAATGGGACTCCTAGCAGTATAGTTATCTATGATGCTAAGAGTCCCTGCCTCCCAGCGACCTACAGTCTTGTACTGTAATTGATACTAGACAGTATGCCACTTGGAGGTAGGGACTCCTACCATCATAGATAACTATACTGCTAGGAGTCCAATTCCCAGGATGAAGTTCAAGCTGGTAAATCTGGCTAACACATGGGCCAAGTTTCGTGGGTGATACTTGGTCGTGTGCAAGTACCCTTAGACATATATACCATGCCTCATGAAGAAAACTAAGATGTCCTGAAAGTTTGATTTGTATTGATTTGTTCAATTACTCTTTTGCTTCTCTTAAAAATTATTTAGTTTATCAAAAATCATTTTCCAATGTAGACTCACATAATATTGATCCGTTTAGGGCAGGGATCAGTAACCTTTGGCACTCCAGATGCTGTGAAACTACACCTCCCAACATGCTCCATTCACTTCCATGGGAGTTCCAAAAACAGCAGAGCAAGTATGCATGCTGGGAGTTGTAGTTTTACAACAGCTGGAGTGCCGAGGGTTCCCTACCCCTGGTTTAGGGCCTAACTAGTATTTGCATTTTTTGCCCCAAAATGTAAAACATTACACTTATCAACATATTACCTCATCCACCATTTTGCTGCCTATATGGCCAGTTTATTCAGGTCACAAATGACCATATCATTAAAAACTCTTCTTAAAGGGACTGTGTCACTGCAGTCCAACGTATCACCCCAGTGTGTGGAAAGATAAGGTAGGGTCACCTGATTTAAATGGTGGTTTCCGGTTGTGAATCAGTAAATCTGTTCCCAAAATATTTCCATTTTTTCAGTATGCAATGAGGACATTGCTGCTTACTAGAGATGAGCGAGTAGTGTTCGATCGAGTAGGTGTTCGATCGAATACTACGGTATTCGAAATACTCATACTCGATCCAACACTATTCGCTGTTCGAAGTTTAAGGTTCGATGCAGAACCAGCGTTGATTGGCAGAATGCTATACATTCTGCCAATCAACGCTGGTTCTTCTCTTACCTTTCCAAAGTCTTCTCCCGACACAGCGCCCCCGCGGCGTCTTCCAGCTGGAATTCACTCTGCCTAGGCATCGGGGCCTAGGCAGAGCCGACTGCGCATGCGCGGGCATGCCCTCGCATGCGCAGTCGGCTCTGCTCAGGCGTCGGGCTGGGCAGAGCCGACCGCGCATGCGCAGTCGGCTCTGCCTAGGCCCCGATGCCTAGGCAGAGTGAATTCCAGCTGGAAGACGCCGCGGGGGCGCTGTGTCGGGAGAAGACTTCAAGGGGAATGCAGCCCGACCGTCACTCGTGGACTTAGTAAGTATAATTGTATCGAATTTTGCCTACCCCTGAAACGAGCATTTCCCCGCATAGACTATAATGGGGTTCGAAATCCGTTTGAACAGCCGAACAGTGTGCGGCTGTTCGTATCGGATTTCGAACCTCGGACATTTTAGTGTTCGCTCATCTCTACTGCTTACCTCTTTGGAGCAATAGCAATGCTCTCGTTGCTCCTAAGAGCTCCTTTACATATTGACAAACACAGTGATATCTCCACAACAGGGGCACCGATTCACAGGGGGAAAACCCTCTAGTCTATCTATCTTTGGGGCTGGGTTGATATGCTGGGTTCTGGTGACAGACTCCCTAAAAATATAAATTATGGGGATAATGTCACTCCTTAAGGAGAGACCATCTTTTCAAGTGTGTGGAGACTTATACAGCCATAGTTGCTCTACTGCAAGGGAACATGGGAAGAATATGCAAATCTGTCTCCCAAGATGTAAATAGGGAGACAGTGCCTCTGTAATGCTGCCCTCTATGGGAAGCACCCTGAACATCATCCCCGACTTTCCCAGAAGCCTTTACTGCATAATGCGGGTTTATAACCAAATCAATTTCTCAGCTACGGACGGCACCATTTCTGTCTGGTTGGACTTCATCAGTGCAGCCTAGAGAGAACTGATTTGGTAGAAGTGAGAAAGTTGGGCATGATGTTCAGGGTGCTTCCCATAGAGGGCAGCATAATGGAGGCACTGTCTCCCTTTTTACATCTTGGGAGACATATTTGCATATTCTTCTAAAAATATAAATAGGAGACTGGAGGCCACATGTGCCAAGAAAATAAGTCCTAGGTTATAATAAAGGCTTTGTAGTTCATTTTCACCATAAAAGTTCTTTAGATTACATTTTGAGCCACTTGGCAATCGCCTTTCTCATTGCTTTTTTCATGTCTTTGTTACGTAACGTATATATAACTGGGTTAAGAGCTGGAGTAACTACGGTGAACAGCACAGCCGCAGCTCTGTCGTGATCTAATATGTCTTGTGAAGAAGGTCCCAAATACGTAAACATGGCCGTTCCGAAGAGGAGAGAGACAACCATAAGATGGGAGCTGCAGGTGGAAAATGCTCGTTTCCGACCACGAACTGTTTGTATTTTCAGAAGAAATTTACTGATTAAAATATATGGAAAAAGGGTTAACAGAAAGGATGTGGTTGCCAGATACCCCGTTACCATGGTAAGAAGTTTTAGGTTGAGGGAGATATCGGCGCACGCTAATATCAGTACTGGCTTCACGTCGCAGAAGAAATGGTTGACCTTGTTAGGTCCACAAAATGGAAGTTTCGCTGTAAGCAAGGTGTGCAAAAGAGAATGAAGAAAGCCAGTGATATAAGAACCGATGACCAGGCAAACACAAAGCCTTCTGTTCATGATGACTGAATATCGTAGGGGGTTACTTATCGCCACCAGACGGTCGTAAGACATAATGGTGAGTAGAGTCACTTCTGAGCTTCCCAGGAAATGAAAGAAATGCATCTGAGCTATACAGCCACCAAAGGAGATGGTCTTCTGCCGAGATAGGAAGTCGCATAGCATTTTCGGCACGGCAACAGATGAAAAGGAAATATCAAAAAATGAAAGGTTCCCCAAGAAAAAATACATAGGGGTATGGAGAGTTGGATCGAAAGTCACAAACCACAAGATAGAGGTATTCCCTATAATGTTTAAGAGAAAGAACATGAAAAATAAGCCAAAAAGGACCACCTGGAGTTCCTTCACATCTGTGAAACCAACCAAGATAAACTCTTGTAGTAATGTCTGGTTTACAATGTCTCTGGAATATCTGAAATCTAAAAGGACAGAAGAATTGGTTATTGATGGTGTTTTTACAGTCAAACATTACAGGCGAAACTTTGTTACACCTAGTGTAGGGCCTAAGGCTAGTTGCACTTGACTGTGTCATTCAATCAATAGGGGTCACGGAAGTATGGACGCAAAATGGAACAGGAATAGGACCTGTCCTTGTTTTTTTCGGCCTGGACTGTTGACCCGAACACTGATCCTTGTAATACACGATCCAAAGAGAAACCTGGATAGCACACTGACCTAAGCTCACGGTCGTGTGCTACAGGCCTAAGGGTGTGCTGTATGACACAGAAAATCTCTTTGGGAATCCTTTTGTCATGCACTATGACCTCAAGCCCTGAATTTTTGTCCAGTGTTCCCTCAACTAAACATTTCACGTCTCTCACCAGGAACGGTCACCTTTAACCTACGAAGACTGAGCCTTGTTTCTTACAATTCAAGGTGCCATTACTCATTTATTGGAATAAGGCGTTACCTTTCTCCTTATCAAAGAGGTCAATTGATATATAGGAGTAAGGGGCCCATGGCCTACTCTGACTATGCCAGTGTTCCTCCCGATTAGGCTCACCTCCCCTACTCCAACCTACTTAGGGGCAAGAAAGCCAGATCTCCGCCTCTTAAGCGTACTGGTGTCGTGGCCAAAAAATACACTCACACACCAGTAAATACCGAGGGAATTGATGTTCGACACAACGCAGTTTAATGTCAGTTGCTCCTCAGCTTGAATCAACATCATCAGTCCAACATGGAGAGGACAAAATTCTTTGCTCAGTGTGAAGGTGACACGCAGGGGTTTGCTGGTTACACAACAGATTTGTCACATTAGCGTTCGGAAATAATAGGCTTGGACCCTTTGTCAAGGCCATCATAGGGTATCCCACAGATTGTAATCTCAGCAGTGTTGCAGTAAGCCTTTGACACCCCTGCAGCACTCCCAGAGGAAGAATGAAGAATTGCACAGTGCCTATTGAAACCAATGTGTCTTTGTAAGCTCTGTCTAATACTGTATATGAGGGTCCTGGACAAACTTTTAGGTTAATTTGGAATTCTTTCATTCCCTGTCCAAAGTCTACCAAGGCAGACCACCTATAGTAATGTACAAGCAATAAGTAAGGACTAAATAAAGAGCAGTGTATATAAATATTGTACCAGAGTATAGGGTAGAGACAGGAGCCTTGTCAGACATGTTCACGGTCTGCCACTTAAAATAGTGTTTCAAGTCCTGTAAAGAACAAGAAGGATAACCTATGTTAGTGCATATGGTAATTCATCCACCAAAATACAACAACAAACTACAAAGATATATCATATGTTTAACCCCTATTTCATATCAGTCATACCTTCTAAATAAACTAGCCACAAATATCCAAGCAAAAAGACCAAAGCATATTGTTGATAGAGCTGGAAATGGATGGAGAGGACCATGGCCACGCCGATGGGACGACAAGGCAAATAAGCAGTAACACTTTATTTTTTTTTCGAAATACTCGTACTCGATCGAGTACCACTCGCTATTCGAATGTAAAAGTTCAATGCAGAACCAGCATTGATTGGCCGAATGCTATACAGTCGGCCAATCAACGCTGGTTCTTCTCCTACCTTTAGAAGTCTTCTCCGTGCAGCTTCCCCGCGGCGTCTTCCGGCTCTGAATTCACTCTGCCAGATATCGGGCCTGGGCAGAGCCGACTGCACATGTCCGCTTGTAGTGCGGGCATGCGCAGTCGGCTCTGCCCAGGCCCGATGCCTGGCAGAGTGAATGAAGAGCCGGAAGACGCCGCCGGGACGCTGCACAGAGAAGACTTCTCGGAGGATCCAGCCCGACCCTCACTCGTGGACTTGGTAAGTATAATTTAATCAAATGTTGCCTACCCCTGAAACAAGCATTTTCCCCCCATAGACTATAATAGGGTTTGATATTCGATTCGAGTAGTCGAATATTGAGGGGCTACTCGAAACGAATATCGAATCTCGAACATTTTACTGTTCGCTCATCTCTAATTAATACATTATAAGTGGGTTGATCAACCCAAAGAAAAAGGAAACCTCCAAATGAAGTGATCGTCTTTGGAGGTCCTGTTGAATTAGGAGATCAAAGCTCAAAGCCTACTGGATGATCATTTAGTACTATGTTGGATCAAATCTCATCCTGTGGCACAGCATGGACTGGCTTATCTAAAAACATTTGGATTGATCAAATATTGTATGTTTTGCACTGGATTTAGCCCATTGAGATTATACGTAAAATTTTCCATCAGATTTTCTTTATCAATGGTTTTCGGCATCTTTGCTTCCAGACAGTCAAAAGGAATTCTCATTGTCATTCCTGCAAGCAATAACTGGTGTCCACATGTGTCCTATACATCTGTAAGAAGTGGTTACCTTTGTTGACTATCCATTATTAAGTATCTGCTATTGAAGCTGAGAATGATAGATACAGAGTCCTCTCGCCACGTAAAAAAGAGCCCATGAGAGTCCTGGAGAACGTCATACCGATATGTGTTCTTACATCCTTGTTTAGGAGATTATATAGTGTTTCAGACTCCCGAGGGCCTAAGATGATGGGAATTAATTGGTAATGAATATGCCGGATGTTCTAGGGAATCTCACAATATTTTTAGCTCTGGATACACATGAGACTGTAAAGAAATAATAATGATGGTCGGAACTCTTACCCATATATGACAAACGGGATAGGAAGAAAATAAAAACCTGGAAATATATGGGAGTCTTTAAGAAGGTAGATACAAAAAAATTACAAAATACACGCATCCATTGCCAATGTTAAGTTGTCACATGAGGGATCGGGAACGCCACCCCAAGCTTCTATGTGTTGTCTATATGTGTGTGTCCCCAAGTCCCTCCATGTCTGACATTGTGAATCATTTATACCAATAGTTTGTCTTAGATATTTACAGTATATACTCGAGTATAAGCCGAATTTTCAGCACAGTCCTCAGGCTTAGGGAAGGGGCAGACAGACAACCAAAACACCCCCTCCCCCTCCCCTTCCCCAGCAACTACTGCACCCAAAAACTCCGACCATTTTAATTTTTGAAATTTTCCAGTAGCTGCTGCATTCCCCCCCCCTCCCCCAGGCTTATACTCGAGTCAATAAGTTTTCCCAGTTTTTTGTGGTAAAATTAGGGGCCTCGGCTTATATTCGGGTCGGCTTATACTCGAGTATATACGGTAGATGTTGTTGCCACTATATATGGATAAGTCTAATATGGCTTATACACATGACAGCCCTTTGTTTACCAAGATAACAGTGTATGGGCGGGTTCACGTCTGTGTCCGGTCTCCGGTTTAGCCAATCTGGACGGTTTCTGTTTTCTGCCCCGCAAAACTGGACAGGAGATGGAAACCTGGTGGTCAGCTTTCAAACCCATTCACTTGAGGTGTTTTCCCGTGTGCGTCTTCTGTCTCTCCGCGGAGAAACAGTTTTTTTTAGCCGGACACAAAGTCGGGCATGCAGGATTTTGTGTCCGGTTAAGACGCTCAGGGGTGGTCACCTCTAGAAACCCATTCAAGTGAAAGGGTTTGAAAACTGACTGCTGGGTTTCCGTCTCCTGTCCAGTTTCACGGAGCAGAAGACAGAAACTAGCTGGATTGGCTAAACCGGAGACTGGGCGCAGATGTGAACCCCCCCTAAGTCAGCAATAGGTATGGCAAATATGAATATTGTAACTCTCCATTGTAACTTTTTTATAACTCATTTATATTATATTTTATTAACCCCTTGGCTTCGCAGCCAGTTTTGGGCTTTATGACACAGACCTATTTTTCAAATATGACGTGACATTTTACGTGGTGATAACTTTGGAACGGTTTAACTTTTCCAGGAAATTTTGAGTTTTCTGTGTCACATTTTACTTTTTTTTTGTTGCAATTCATGTTTTGTGTTTATTTCTAAAAAAAAAAAAAGAAAAAAAAAAAGAAAAAGAAAAAATAGGAAATTTGGTGAAAATATAGGGAAAAAAAGCAATGTTCAAAGTTTGAAATTGTCCTCTTTTCATATAGAGAGTCACACCACTCAAATTAGTTATTAAACACAATTTACCAGATCTCTGCTTTATGTTGACATCAAATTTTAAACGTTCCTTTAATTTTTAAAGATTACAAAATAAAGAGAATTTACAAAAAAAAAATTTAAGAGACTAATTCAGTTCCAAAGGGGTTTTGAAGTGTCTTTATATTAGAAACCCCCATAAATCACCCCGTTTTTAAAACTGCACCACCAAAACAATTCAAGACAGCATTTAGTAAGTGTGTTAACTGGGGTTGAGCAATCGTGTTTCTTCATGATCTTTTTAGGTGGGATCGAGATCGGTACTATTTCCCACAATGCTTTGCTTAGCCTTCACACTGAGTATACGCTCCATACATTCTGAGCAGAGTGTATACTCAGTGTGAAGGCTCCACTGCGGTTCCATAGGAATGAAAGGAAGCAGCCGGCACACAACCTTAACCCCCTGAGCGCCAGCTGCCTCCATTCATTCTAATGGGAGACTAAACTAACATCTCTAGTAGCTACCTACCTCCAGAGATGGCTTGTCTGCAGTGCCTGGTTTTCTTCTTCGCCTCGCTGCCGCTCCACGCTACTCTTCTCGCCTCGCTGCCGCCGCCTCCCAGGTTAGTGTTTAAAGAGCTAGGAAGGCGGGGCTTGTGGCTTAGGAGAGTGTGGGAGGGTATAGGGCGGGGAGACGTGACGTGTTCCCTCCCAGTACCCGCCCACACTCTCCTAACCTGGGAGGCAGGGGGCAGCGAGGCGAGAAGAGCAGCGTGGAGCAGCAGCGAGGCGAAGAAGAACACCGGGCACCGGAGCAGCCATCTCTGCAGGTAAGTGGACACAAGGGGGGACTAAGTAGCCAGAGGATTAAAAAAAAATCCTCTGGCTACTTAGTGATTCATTACACAGCATGGATTCTAACAATTAAAGCGTTCAATTGTTAGATTCCATACTGTATAGTAAATAGGATGGCTTTTAAAATACGATCTCCGATTAATAAAAAAATCCCATTGACTTGCATTGGGATCGAGATCGGGTTCGAATGAAAAATGATCGGAAATCGGATTTTAAAATCGATCCTGAAAAGTCAAGATCGGCTCAACCCTAGTGTTAACCCTTTAAGTGCTTCACAGGAATTAAAACAAAATAAAGGTGAAAAATATACATTTTCAATACTATATTCATGTGACCCTAAAATTTGCACATTCACAAGTGTTTAAAACTTTTCTATGGGAGATTTTGTACATTACTATTGAAGCTGGTCATTGACCAGCCGCAAGAGTAATATTACTATGACAGGCCTGGGAGCCTTCAGTAGGCTCCCAGCTGTCATAGGAACAGGTTGGTTCCTGCCGTGCAACTTCAGAAGTATGGAGCCGGGGGATAATTGGTTACTTTGGGAGTCTTTGAAACAATGCCCACGATCAGAGTGGACTAAGATTGCAGGCATTAGCTCTGCGCCTCCGCTGTACATTACAGCGGAGACCCAGTTGCTATGGGAGGCTGCCATCGTCGTTACATACCTGGCATCCGCCAAAATAGCACAGCGGATGCTGAGGAGAGATAGCGCTGCCGGGACTAGTACTGGAGCCTGCAGCATCGCTGAAACGCTGAGGGACCTGTCACATAGTCACATACTCATCTACCTGGTGATCGCTTATGGGGCTTGCTGTGCCTAACTCTTGATCAGATCAGAGTATCCGCTGTTTTATACAGCTACTCTGATCTGACCAGGAGTTATAATTAGAGATGAGCGAGTAGGTATTCGATCGAATATTACGGTATTTGAAATACTCGTACTCGATCGAGTACCACTGGCTATTCGAATGGAAAAGTTCGATGCAGAACCAGCATTGATTGGCTGAATGCTATACAGTTGGCCAATCAACGCTGGTTCTTCTCCTACCTTTAGAAGTCTCCTCCCTGCGCAGCTTCCCCGCGGTGTCTTCCGGCTCTTCATTCACTCTGTCAAGCATCGGGCCTGGGCAAAGCCAACTGCGCATGCCTGCACTACATTTTCTTGTAGTGCGGGCATGCGCAGTCGGCTCTGCCCAGGCCCGATGCCTGGCAGAGTGAATGAAGAGCCAGAAGATGCCACGGGGACGCTGCACAGAGAAGACTACTCGGAGGATCCAGCCCGACCCTCACTCGTGGACTTGGTAAGTGTAATTTGATCGAATGTTGCCTACCCCTGAAACGAGCATTTTCCCCCCATAGACTATAATAGGATTTGATATTCAATTCGAGTAGTCGAATATTGAGGGGCTACTCGAAACGAATATCGAATATCTCATCTCTAGTTATAATAACAAGTATATGATCATATTATATTATTTATCATATATTATTTTTTCAGTGTAGAGCTGTGAAGTGAGACATTACATGTGCCATGGTCAATGGATGGCAATAATTTCACACTACGACTTAAGGAATATTTTAGAGTCATGTAAGGACAGCACTAAATTGATGAGAACAGAATGTAACATTGTTCTGGGTAATTGGCCTCCATAGTATCCTGTGATTCCATTAATAGCTGTGGGACTAATAAAGGAATGCCGGTAAAATCTCAGAAGAACACAGCCACTGTGAACAGGGCGACGGAGAGGATGTTATTAAAAGTCTTCATTATTACCATGTTTACCAATCGTCCCCTCGGGATTAATTAGATGAAGCAATCGATGCGGGATCTGAATAATATTACGCTATACTATAACGATGAGATGGATTCTCTGAATGTAATTCCTACAGGAAAAGAATAGAAATTCATGATCTGTGGATGTAAAAAGGATCAAAGCTAATAAAGTCTATTCTTTCTATTGTATCCATTATGCTACTTTTCAGTTTTTGTGTACTGTAAGAGGATGAAAACTGCCCTGGCCATGCCATGGACACACAAGCACATGGCTCAATGTATTATTTTAGCTATTATACCACGTGTCCACCACATGACAAGGACAGATAAGGATGAACGATCCTATTCCATTGATATTCAGATGTTAACGTGACTCAACAAAACTTAACAGGGTTATCCATTTTTTTTTTATATTACTGGTCTATCCTTAGGATTGGTCATCAATAATAGATCTAGGAGAGTCCGACATCCTGAAAGCCTGTAGATCAGCTGGTCCAGGACCGCATGGCTCTCGCTAATGTTTACATACCAGAAGCCAACTTGCTCACTCTCCATACAATGTGTAGCCCCATACAGTGGAGCCCAATTGAAATGTGTGGTACAGAGCTGCAGTACCTAAAACTGCCACTAAACTTTGCACACGATTACCGGTAATTGTAGAGTTCCGGTCTTCGTCGTTCAGGTCCACACAGTGATATGAAAAACAGAGACCCTGCCCGCTTAAAAAGCAGCTACCCGGTGACCCCTAAGACTATAATGGGGTCTGCCAGTTTAATACTGAAACCGGCGAAAAGTCCTCTTTGGAAGACTTTTATCTCCGCCGAATTTAGGCAAAATCTGCGGTGGAGTCTCCAACCTGATGTGAATCCAGCCTTAGCCGCTCATAGTTGTGTCCCCCCAACAGATCTAATATTGATGACCTATTCTAAGGATAGGCCATCAATATTAGAAAGTGGATCATCCCTTTTAACTTCACATTTAACATTCCATGACATTGAATTAAATGGTATGTAAAGTGTTAATGAGGTTCTCCAGACTTGGAGCAGCCAATGAGGCAACCAGGGGAGGTGTAATAAAAAATGGAGCCTTGATGCCAAAAGTTTTGTTCCTCATGGACCAATGAGGTCAATCAGTGGGCTCAACTGTCTCTGAAGAGACTGGAGAAGTTTTCATTGAGTTTTTGTTGCATATGCCTGATTTTTTTTTTCTTCTTATACCAGCCAAAATGAACATGCTGAGTTATGTAGAGACTATAATAAAATAGTTGTCCAGGAAAAACTGTTTCTTTTCCTGGAGACTGGGGAAGGCAATAAAAAAAGAAAAAAAAAAAAAAAAACACTCCAGGGTCTTAGGTCAATGTCCATTCCTGTTGTGCCCCATGGCTTGTTCTGGCTGAAGGGCTCACCGATCATGTATGGTGATGACTTAGGCCAATGTCCATTCCAAGGGTTGCCAAGGGTCTTAGGCCAATGTCTGTTCCTGTCGTGCCCCAGGCATTGTTCAGGCGGAAGTCCTCATCGCACATGATCGCTGAGGCCAACCAGTGACCTAAGGAAAGAATCCGGCATGTCACACATGATGTATGTTAGTGACGTTCCGGGTCCTTTCCTTAGGCCACTTATAGACTTCAGAGATCACCTGCAGTGAGAACGTTCGCCAGAACAAGCCTAGGGGTGCCACGAAACAGGACGCCTTGGGACACTGGAGCACCAAGGATGGGTGAGTATTTTTTTCCCTGGCCTCCAGGGAAAAAACTGTTTTTCCTGGACAACCCCTTTAAAGTTCCTGCATTCATGGTCATATTTACCGCCAGCTGATCAAGATAGATGGTCACCATTGTGATGATTAGAGAAACATTTTTAATTACTTAAATTTTCAAAAATAAAAAATTTCAAAAAATTTAATTTTTAACCCTTTCCCAACATCTTCCATACTAGTATGGCGGATGTTAGGTATGTAAATCTACAGCAGGGACCCAACGCTAATGACCGTGATCAGTTCCCGCATTGATCACAGGAATTAAAGAGGTTGTCCAAGATTAAATTAAATCCCTACTCTAACCTAAACACCCCACCCCTTGCCTACTTTCTAAATAACATAATTTATCAAAAATGTACAGTATATTTAACCACATTTTATGATATTGAGGCGAATACGGCCTCAAAATCCTGACCAAAAATCTCTGTGTGAACTTACCCTCACAGAAAGGGAAATTACGCTAGGTTCACACCTGTGTATCTGTTTCTGCCCAGGGATCTACTCATGGATCTCCTGAATGGAAACCTAATCCACTTAAGAAAGCGGTTACTCTTGGAAACCCACAGATCACATAAACTATAAAGGGGCCCTCTGAGTTTCCGCCCAGTTTCCACCCAAAAAGGGAGACTTTTCTGTCCGCATTTTTAAAGCGGAATGGAGAACGGAATTCCCGAGCGGAGACCCAGCACTAGCGTGAACCTATCCTTAAGCTTTACATACTTATTTCTGAAATCAATGAACGTATGGACCTTCTGTGTTCTGCAGAGATACACAAGTTTGTAGTCACTGACAGCTCTGGCTTATAGATGTGTCTACTTAGTGTGAGCCCCACTTTCCCCCTTTGAAGTAAGTCCATAAATAAGTCTTCTTGAGCAAAGACAATAATTTATTTAGATATGCAACAGAGCTGTTCCAGAGAAGGTGAGAGGTACAAGTGGTGCGAACTTCAGACGGAACAGAGATGGATGCAGCCCCGAACTGAGCTTGCACTTGGTTTATATACTATTGTTAAACAAAGAAACACCAATAGACATCAGTATTACACCATTAGCAAGTGTTACATATTTACTAGAGATGAGCGAGTAGGAACGGAAAATGGAAAAGTTTGATGCAGAACCAGCATTGATTGGCCGAATGCTATACAGTCGGCCAATCAACGCTGGTACTTTTCTTACCTTTAGAAGTCTTCTCCGTGCAGCTTCGCCGCGGCGTCTTCCAGCTCTTCATTCACTCTGCCAGGCATCGGCCCGCTTGTAGTGCGGGCATGCGCAGTCGGCTCTGCCCAGGCCCGATGCCTGGCAGAGTGAATGAAGAGCCGGAAGACGCCACGGGGACGCTGCACAGAGAAGACTGCTCGGAGGATCCAGCCCGACCCTAACTCGTGGACTTGGTAAGTATAATTTGATCGAATGTTGCCTACCCCTGAAACGAGCATTTTCCCCCCATAGACCATAATAGGGTTCGATATTCGATTCGAGTAGTCGAATATTGAGGGGCTACTCAAAACGAATATCGAACCTTGAACATTTTACTGTTCGCTCATCTCTAAGATTTACATATCTCCCAAGGACATAGTGGAGATTATATAACCAATGGTTTGTAGCTGGTATGCAATATAGAGGACATAATGGGCCTCACTACTGGTCATAGATGTGCTTATAGTTGACATATATTTTCCCCAAGGATTAGTTAGACTTATATTAACCCTTAAGTACAATCATGATGTTTATCATACACCACTATTATACACATATCATGATGATAGACACCATCATAGTACTTTAGGGTTAAATACCTAAATCTCAATGCCTGAGCAATACCGATTACCCCTTGGCCCATTTTATTACTTGAACTTAATCAATACTGATAGTTATCTATTGGCACTCCACACTCTACACTGACACATTTCATGGTTTACTACTTAATATTTCTCAAAGGAATGCGTTAACTCTTTGAGCAACCTTAACTTTTATTGAGGTAGAAGGATAAAATGGCTGACTAGTAACAATATGACAGATTATAATATGGTAGATTATAATAAGGCCTTACGTTCTTACAATGTCACCCAAAATAATGACTTAGGGCAAATGCAACACTTAAAATGTACACTTATTCAGCACACATAATTTACTATGACCTCTTGTCCATGGACAAGGTCCTGATGACATGAAGTTCTGTAATGTTTGACTAGCCCAGTAGGGGTTATAGCCATTCAAGGTTGATTTTTGTGTTCTAACTTTTCTTGGTTATATAGAGTTAGGTCTTTTTTTCAGCTTCAGTTTCTACATCTGATCATTGTCTCCCCTTCTAGTAAGCCAGTACAAAAGTGGTTCTGCTGGTCTCTTACCCCCCAAGTCCTCCATTTGGGTGATGCGCTGACCATTCTCTCTGGCTGGCTCCAGTACTTTGTTGGTGTGCAGAGATTTAGTTGATCACTGTGGTCAACTACTGGCCTTAGCATTCATATGTTGGGTACTGGAGATTAGAGATGAGCGAGTAGTTAAATACTCGATATTCGATATACATTTCGAGTAGCCCCTCAATATTCAACTACTCGAATCGAATATCGAATCCTATTATACTCATAATAATGCTCATTTCAGGGATAGGCAACATTCGATTAAACTGAACTTACCAAGTCCACGAGTGAGGGTCGGGCTGGATTCTCCAAGAAGTCTTCTCTGCGCAGCGTCCCCGCGTTGTCATCCAGCAATGAATTCACTCTACTAGGCATTGGGCCTGGGCAGAGACGACTGCGCCCGCCCGCACTACAAGAAAATGGACGCTTACAGGCAAAGCGGCCATTTTCTTGTAGCGCAGCCATGCGCAGTCAGCTCTGCCCAGGCCCGATGCCTAGCAGAGTGAATTCAGAGCCGGAAGACGCTGCAGGGACACTGCGAGGAGAAGACTTCTAAAGGTAGGAGAAGAACCAGCATTGATTAGCCAACTGTATAGCATTCGGCCAATCAATGCTGGTTCTGCATCAAATTTTTACATTCAAATAACGAGCGGTACTCGATCGAGTACGAGTATTTTGAATATCGTAGTATTTGATCAAATACCTACTCGATCGAATACTACTTGCTCATCTCTACTGGAGATGTATCATCAGTGATGTTACTGGTACCCAACGTGTAAATCGCTGAGGCCTAAAATATCTAATAAAAAATAATTTGCCATTTTAAAATAGAAAAAAAATAAAATTTTACATTTGTATTCATTTTACGTCGTCAATGTAACCTCTCTAAAATAGTTCACTAAACTTCTTCTTCAAAGTTTCTTTAATCTCCCGATTCCTAAGGCTATAAATGATTGGATTACACATTGGGGTTAGGACGGAGTAGATGACAGCCATCACACGATCATAGTTCACCGATCTAGTGTTCGTCAGTCTAACATACATAAAACCTACACTGCCGAAGAACAACAGGACAACAGTAAGGTGGGCACCGCATGTAGAAAAGGCCTTTTTCCTGCCTTCTGCTGTCTTTATCTTTAGAACAGTAGACATGATTTTGAAGTAGGACATGATAATGCATGCAAAGGCCAAGAAGAGAAGGAACGAGTTGATGGCAAAGTCAACCGTGACGTTGAGTGATGTGTCGGAACATGCCAAGTTTATTAGTGGAGTAAAGTCACAGAAGATATGTTCTACCTCATTGGAATGACAAAAGGAAAGGCGAGACAACAATATGATTTGAGTCAAGGGTCCAAAGAAGCCTATGATCCAACAACATGCTGCTAACTGAAAACAGCAACCAACAGTCATTATGGAAGGATATCTTAAAGGGTTACAAATGGCAATGTAGCGGTCATAAGCCATGGCTGTAAGAAGATACGTTTCTGTGATACCCAAACAATGAAGAAAGTAGATTTGGAGAAGACATCCAACGTATGAAATCATCTTCTCATTCAGTAGGTTTGTCAACATCTTCGGAATAGTGACTCCGGTGTACCAAATTTCCAGGAAGGAAAGTATTGCAACAAAGATGTAGAGGGGAACATGGAGGTGATGCTGAGAGCAGATTAGGGTGATAACTAGAACATTACCACTAAGGGTGAAGATGTAGATAATGCTCAGAACGGCGAATAGCAATGTCTGAGCTCCATTGAGGTCAGGGAAGCCTATGATAATGAATTGCGTGACGAGAGACTGATTAAGAAAGGTCGACATTCTGCTATTTCAATAGGAAAGTCTCTCACTTGCAACGTTTGTTCTGGAAATATAAATTGTAATGCCTAAGACACTTACTGTTTAAACAAATGGAATGGATTATAATTTTATGTACAGTGATGTGCAAAAGTTTTAGACATGCATAGAAAATAATGCTGCAAAGTAAGAATGCTTGCAATAATAGAAGTGACTGAGGCTAGGTTCACACTTGTGCCGGGCTCTCCGTCATTTGGGTCCGCTCGGGAACCGAGCCCCTTCGCTAAAAAAGCAGTTACATAGACTCTACTGGGGTCTGCTGGTTGTCCGTCAGGTTTCCACCATTTATTTATACTGAAACCGGTGGAGAGAAAAGTCCTCCGTGCAGGATTTTTCTCTCTGCCGATTTTCGGGAAAATCTGTGACGATCTCCTATGGACATTCCGACGCAAATGTAAACCTAGCCTTAAAAAAGGAGAGCTCTAAATCACATCAATATTTTGTAGATTTCCATTGGAAGAGGAGTCCGGGAAGTGATGATCTGGCTCCCACAGAGCCCTGATCTTAACATCCAGTCTGTCTGGGATTACATAAAGAGAGAGAAGGATTGGAGTAAGCCTACAGCTAGAGAAGATCTGTGCTTGGTTCTCCAAGATGGTGGGAACAACTTCCGCATTCCCTCAAAAACTGTTTGCAAGTGTATCTAGAACAATAGATGAAAGGCAAGGGGCATAGGTCACACCAAATTTTTATTTCATTTAGATTTCTCTTCTATTCATTAACATATTAATTGTGTTAATTAACAAAAACAATTAACACTTTTTTAAAACTTTTTTTTAAATTTACTTTGCAGAATTTTTTCATGCCTGCTTAAATCTTTTGCTTGCACAGTACTGTATACGTATCACTACAAATACAGAGAAAATAAAGAACCTAAAATATAATAACAAATAAATTGTGGGGAAGGTAGCTCGGTAAAATCAGTGGTGCGGACCCAACCAGTCACAGACAGGGACACAAATCTTGCAGCAAAGTGGTCTATTTAAAAAAAAAACCATCAAAGTAAATAAACCTTTACGTCAGGCACAAAAATAAAGTACAGCCTTAACTTCAGGAAAAACAAAATCCTGCTCGTCTGAGTGCTAACTAAACAGAAAATACTAACTGTACGTGTGGCTTACTACCAGCCACACGAATCAACCCAAAAAAAACACTGTACCGTATGAGTAGGTTCTTAGGACAGACCCAGGCACTCCCTCTCACTCCAAGGATCTGCCCTGAAGTGCAGACTCTGCAGCTTTTATGACCCAGTAATGAGCCTAGTACCCACAGCTGAATTTGTAACTAGTAGAGATGAGGAAACACTATTCGAAACAGCCGTTTCGAATAGCACGCTCCCATAGGAATGAATGGAAGAGGCCGGCACGCAGACTTTGCCGGCGGCCGGCTACGTCTATTCATTTCTATGGGAGTGTGCTATTCAAAACGGCTGTTTCGAATAGTGTTTCCTCATCTCTAGTGACTAGTGTTTTGACACTTTAACTGGTCCAGGCAGACAAATATCATACATGGATGTCACCCTTATATGTATAGATGCCCTATAGCACTAGCAGAGAAAATAAAAAATAAAGCAGCTTTTTTTTGTTTTTTTATTTTTATTGTTCAGAAAACTGAACATACAAGAACCCTCATGCTTGATCACTAGCATGGGGCAGAGGGCAGCACCATGAGAATTTGTCAGCCCTGGGGCCTGTTAGCTTTATGTGGATCCCAGTTGGACACTACTGCCATTCAAGGTTGTGCAAGGACAGGTTTCACAGGACATAGAGCTCCATCACCTGACAGAGACCTTATGTCCCCTTGACTTCTGTTGAAATAGTATACAGGGGCATATTGTACACTAAGAAATCCTACCGAAGAACACATAACACATTTGCACTTGAATTTTAAATAGGTTCAGCCAAGCATATTGCACAAAAAAAAAAAATTCCATCGAACAAAGGGAAGGAGAAAAAAAATAATTTCAATGAGGAAAAGAAAAACTTACCTTTAAGATAACAATTTTTTAAGGATAAGATGGTGTTGAGGATATACATAAGCTCATATAGGCAGTAACCTATAACATCCTTGAAACTGGAGTTTTATTTTATACAATAAAAATAAAAAATAATTGTAAATAAAGATGAATATAGGGAGGATTTTTTCACTTTTCCGTAGAAGTAATTATGTAAGAAGTTACAGTATATACTAAGACGCAAAAATAATGAGGAACAGAACTGGGCGATGCTTATATATTACTAGAACAATCATTACCAGGAATGAGCCATTTGGGATTTACATTGTGTTGGTGTCATTTAATGATCATACAGGAGACATTGGCCACATGGGTACGAGGATCCCATGGCGAGGCCTAGAACTTAATTAAGAAGGAGTCATGTAAATAATCTTATTGTATATGCATTTGAATACCTACTCAATAGAGATGAGCGAACAGTAAAATGTTTGAGGTTCGATATTCGTTTCGAGTAGCCCCTTAATATTCGACTACTCGAATCGAATATCGAATCCTAATATAGTCTATGGGGGGAAAATGCTCGTTTCAGGGGTAGGCAACGTTCGATCAAATTATACATACCAAGTCCACGAGTGAGGGTCGGGCTGGATCCTCCGAGAAGTCTTCTCCGTGCAGTGTCCCCGTGGCATCTTCCGGTTCTGAATTCACTCTGCCAGGCATCGGGCCTGGGCAGAGCCGACTGTGCAGTCGGCTCTGCCCAGGCCCGATGCCTGGCAGAGTGAATTCAGAGCCGGAAGACGCTGCGGGGAAGCTGCACGGAGAAGACTTCTAAAGGTAGGAGAAGAACCAGCGTTAATTGGCCAACTGTATAGCATTCGGCCAATCAATGCTGATTCTGCATCAAACTTTTCCATTCGAATAGCGAGTGGTACTCGATCGAGTACGAGTATTTCGAATACCGTAGTATTCGATCGAATACTACTCGCTCATCTCTACTACTTACCAATACTGATTATATACTGTATAAGATACAGTATAGTGCTTGTGTTTCATCAACCTTTGCCTAGTTCCAGACTTTATTTTTTTTAAATTTTTTTTATAAAGGAGGAGGGGTACAAATTAAAAGGCCGAGTTGTCAAAACTGTTATTAAAATAAAAACACACTCACCTTAACAATCTACTTCCCGATCCCCTCACTAGTCTCTATTTCCTATTCCGTCTTGATATACAGAAAGTAACTGCTCAGCCAATCACCGATTGTGGCCAATAAATGGATACTTCCTGTGTGTCGAGAGGAAACAGGAAGTAGAGAACCTCGAGGATCCCAGAAAGCATTGGAAAATTAAATGTGAGAAGAGTATCATTTCTTTTACATTTTATAAAGGTTCTCATTCATTTTTAATGTTTATACAAAGATGATATCCCATTTTCCGCAAATATATCTTATATTTTGCAAAACAAAAAGTTCAACAATTTTCCGATAAAATTTTTGTTCAACTTTATGACAGTTTTCAAGATCTTTTATAGCCGTCATGCAAAACAGTATAGGATACCTGTGAATTTGGAGACTTCTGCCGAGCCAAGTAGTTAAAAATACTGCTGGATAGTACAATCAGGGGGAAGAGGAACCCTGACCTGATTCTGATATTAGCAGCTATTTTTGGTCCATGTTGGTGTGTCTCGGTTGAATGCTGAGGCCCAGTCACAGGCCTCAGAAGTGGCTCTAGCAGCTGATGTAAAGAAAATGTCAGAAGAGCCCACAGGGAGAAGAGCCAATGCCATGGAAGAAGACTGGAAACCCAGGAAAGGTGAGTATCTGTATTTTTTATTTTCTCTGCATCTTCCCCGAGCCTCATGGATAGCAAACCCAAAAGTTTTATTTGACTATAACCCCGAAATTTGGGTCATGTTCAGTTCGGTTCAAACTGGTTTTCTCATCTCTACTTATGAATACCATTTAAAGTACATTCCTATATTGCCCAACCCATGTTCTTCATTCACTCAATGACCTAAGACTAACATCCTCTATTATCAGAACCTCCCATACTCATATACAAGACTTCTCTCAAGTTGCACCACTTCTCTGGAATGCTCTACCCTGGATAATCAGATTAAATCCCAATTTCTACATCTTTAAGTGCAATCTAAAGACACAACCATAATTCTTAATCTAAACCACAATTACAATCCCCTCTGTTCACTCTCCCACATTACCCTACAGGATATGATGTTGTATTTGACAGCCACCATTTGCACATTAAAGGACACGACTGGTGACGGTTATACAGTTTTATGTTTGTGTAATGACAGTCACCTCTATTACAGGATTGTCTGACCCCCTGTATAACCAATGCCGCCCCTGCTACCTCTTGTGTCACCCCCTCTACCTCATAGATTGTAAGTTTTTGCAAGCAGGGCCCTCAGTCCCATTGTATGAATTGACTATTACTCTGTAATGTCTCTTTTTTGTCTGTACTTGAGCCCTACAATTTGTAAAGTGCTGTGGAATATGTTGGCGCTATATAAATACAACTTAATTAATATTGTTATTATTATTACTATTATTAATAGGTAACATAAAAAATCATTGGGCTAGGTGAAGGAGAGGATTTGCTGAGCTCTTCCACCACTCCTGATCTCCTGACCACTCCTCCTGAAAATATATGGCCGGATGATAAGCATTACCGTTACCTCTTGTCACTAGGGTTGTGCTATTATCCACTTTCTTGCTTTCCATTCCATATTGACAAAATTAGAAAGAAATATCTATAGATGGGCACTGCATGGGCACTCCCGTTCATATTATACATCATATGGGCAGCCTATGTGCCGGTCACATTACATAAAGGGGCATGATCAACATATTTCTTGCCCAAGATGTAAAGGAGGCATCATGTTAAGATTTTTTTCTACACACTCAAAGGGATGTGTCTCCTAGAAGATTACCTAAATGGGTAGTCAAGTATGATCATACAGATATGAGACAACGGTAGAGCCATGTAGAGACATGTCTAGGGTTAACACTATATAAAGACACCTCCGCCATCTCTTGAAAAATTACTTTTAATCCCTATGAAAATACACAAGGAATATGCACTATTAAGCTCCTCTTGGCCACATACCGCCCATCACTGCCTTGTTCTTTCCCTAATACTGCACAAGAAGATAATCGTATGTTGGAGGACCAGAAGAGAGACCAGAATATCTGGTATGTGACAAATGCTCATTTACTGGAATTCAGCTTAATGTTAAAGGCCACCTTAGGGGAACAGAGATGACGTTAGAGAACAAGCCAACAGACAACCTCTCTGACAGATCCACCTCTAAAACGAACAGAGCAGTCTACTGCGGTTGAGCTGAGCTTGAAATTTCAGGATCGTTTTTAAAATCCGATTTCCGATCATTTTTCCATCTGATCCCGATCCAAATTCCGATCCTAATGTAAGTCAATGGGATTTTTTAATGATTGAAAATCGGATTTTAAAAAACCATCCTATTCACTACACAGTGTGGAGTTCAAAAATTGAAGGCTTCAATTTTTGGACTCCACGCTGCATAGTGATTAAAAAAATCCACCCCAGTTGTCCGGTTACCTGCACAGAACCGCTGCCGCCTCCCGTCCCGATGTGTACGCCGCTCCCCGGAGCTCCGGGCCATTGTTCTCTGTCCACTTCTCTCCTTACGCATTCAGACGCTGGCAGAGCGCCGTACACGCCCCCGCCTCACTAGTGAATTACTCACGTCTCCCCGCCCTGTACCCACCCACACTCTCCTAAGCTGGAGCAAGCCCCGCCTACTCCCATCATCAGTAACACTAGCCTAAGGAGGTGGGGGCACGCACGGTGCTCTTCCAGCGTATGAATGAGAGAGGAGAGGACAGAGAACAACGGCCCGGAGCTCCAGGGAGTGGCAGCTGTTCTGTGCAGGTGACTAGGGTTGAGCGATCGGGTTGGAATTCTGTTCCCGATCTTTTTTAGGCAGGATCGAAATTTACTCGATCGCCGATTGGGATCCGATCTTTTCTGATCCCTCAACCCTACAGTCTACAGAGTAACAGCAGTTGAGCATTAAAAAAATAAATTTTAAAAAAAATAGGATCATATGTTTTGTTCTTCATAGATACAATTCAATGAAAAATTAGCCATAGTTTTAACTTTCACAATGAACTAGTTCCTGGTCCAAGGAGGGAAACGTTCAAAAGTTTGCTACAAGGCCAGTGGCGTAACTACCGTGGTAGCAGCAGTAGCAGCTGCCACAGGGCCTGGGGCATTAGGGGCCCGGTGGCAGCCGCTACTGCTGCGTTTTTTTTTTTTTAATAGGCCGTTACCGGCTGGAGTTACTCCAGCCGCTAACGGGCCCTATATACTTACCGATCCTGGCAGGGGCCGGGATCGGTAAGTGACACTGCGGGCCCCACAAGCACTATTATACTCGGGGGGTCTTTTCGGACCCCCAAGTATAATGATCGGAAGTGCAGGAGAGGTAACTGAACATAAGAAACTGTGTTACTTACCTCTCCAGGCTCTGCGCAGGCTTCGGCCTACTTGTGTGACGTCTCAGACGTCACATGATCGGGGCCTGCGTCCTCATGCGTTGCGACGCAGGCTCCCGGTCACATGACGTCCCTGACGTCATTGTAGATGGCCGCCAGCGGGGAGTCGGGAGACAGGTAAGTTACAGTGTTTTTTTTTTAATGTTGTTCTTCCCCTGGGTCTCCGATTATTATACTCTGGGGTCTGAAAAGACCCCCGAGTATAATAATTGTTAATGGGTGTCCACAACGGGGCATAATAGTGTGTGTAGGGGCCACAATGGGGGATAATACTGTGTGCAGGGGCCACTATGGGGTATAATAATGTGTGCAGGGGCCACTATGGGGTATAATACTGTGTGCAGGGGCCACTATGAGGCATAATACTGTGTGCAGGGGCCACTATGGGACATAATACTGTGTACAGGGGCCACTATGGGGCATAATACTGTGTGCAGGGGCCACTATGGGGTATAATAATGTGTGCAGGGGCCACTATGGGGTATAATACTGTGTGCAGGGGCCACTATGGGGTATAATAATGTGTGCAGGGGCCACTATGGGGTATAATAATGTGTGCAGGGGCCACTATGGGGTATAATAATGTGTGCAGGGGCCACTATGGGGTATAATAATGTGTGCAGGGGCCACTATGGAGTGTAATAGTGTGCGTAGGAATGCGGGAGGTGGGGTCGTGCGGGGTTTTCGGCATTGGTCGGGGTTTTCGATGTCAGCCGGGGGGGGCCCATGTCAAAGGTTCGCCACAGGGCCCCGCCATTCCTAGTTACGCTACTGTACAAGGCCTAGCCTTTCACACCACTGACCCTAATTCTACTAAGTTATATTCATGCTACCAGTATGAATCTTCGAGATCTCAAATCTAACATATCACATTTCCCTAGGTTTTCATTAAAGAACAGTATTTGACACATACCTGTAAGATCTCACTGTCCCCCTTGATCACATTTGGTCGGTGCTATAACTTATACAACGTCTCCAGAACTTTAGCCAGTTTAAATAAATATAACTTAAGAAATACAATTATTACAGAACAGAACGTTCCAAACAGGTGTATGAGAGATATTACTAGTAAATAATCAGTGAAAATGCATATTTTATGGCATCGAGCTACAGAAAAGTTCAGAATTTCTCAATGTCATAGTGTTTCTCCCATGTTAACTGTCCACATTATTATTATTATTTATTTATATAGCACCATTAATTCCTTGGTGCTTTACATTTGGGGGTTACATACAATACACAGAATATACAGGTAGATATAATACTAACAATGACCGACTGGCACAGTGGGGTAGAGGGCCCTGCCCGCGAGGGCTTACAATCTATGGGTCCACATTAAGTATATTGTCAGTTATGTATTTAGGGAATGGTCTACTGTACATTCCCAGAGCACAAGATTCTCAAAAATATTAATTAGGAGCAATGATATAGAATAATATTATTGTCCAGATTAATGAATAGACCATGGAGAACTTTGGTCTTCTTAAAGCAACTAATAGTGCCCGTAAACGTAAGAGAACAGTTGACCAAACCAGTCAATTTTGGAAGGAGAGGCCTACTAATCTATCTTATTTGTAAGGCAGTGCCTTAAATGCATTATCTGTTTGAGACTCCTTCAAAAACAAACAAAAAACCCCCCCAAAAAACATTCATGTATTATACAAGCTGAAGTTCTTTGGAGTTTCTTCTTTCCCAACACAAAGTTGACAGCTCTGGAACATGTTCTGCTCACCTGCCACTTTGTAGATGCAGCTTGAATGAAGGAAATGTTCTAATCATATGGGCGATTATTCTGGATACTCAACTGCAAAGTCCATTGTATTTCTTTCTCCGGAACCTCTCTTTTCTAGATATTTCTTATTCGTCCGTCATCCAATCTCAAATACTCTACATTTCCTTGACTGGAAGCGATATAATAACACATGGAGGCTGTATAACCCAACTCTACTATTTCATGTTTCGGCCATGCATAGAGTTCATATTGCTGACTGCTAGAGAGGAGCGAATAGTGAAATATTCGATTCGAATCGACCCTCAATATTCGACTATTCGAATGAATATGGAATCCCATTATAGTCTATAGGGAAAAAAGGTTCGTTTAAGGGGAAACCAATATTCAACTAAGGACGGTCACCAAGTCCACGATCACACCTCAGGAAATGATGCCAACACCTCTGCAATGCAACTGGGAGAGCAGGGGAAGCATGTCTGGGGGGCATCTAACACACCAAAGACCCTCTATTACCCCAACATCACAGCCTAACAACTACACACTTTCCAGACTCAATACAACCTCTATGAAAAGTGGAAAAATACCTGGAAAGCTTCTTTCCTCCCCAATTGTATGGACAGAAACCCAAATTTTATGCTAATGAAACCTTACCAAGCACCCCTTTCAATCACGTGGCCCATGACAACCACAGAAGGCAAGGGGGAAATCAAACAGCCCCCACCCTTAACTGTCATTGTGGATGTGATGTGGTGAGACATCAAAAAAATTACTTTTCTGGCCCTTCACGTGGGCCCTTCCAAATTAAGTTAGAGGGCCTTAAGCTGAGCCATACAAAAATTTATTTTCAGGCTCTTGGGATGAGCCCTCCCAAACTTAGCTTCAGGCACTTGGGGTGAGGTTAGCCTTGTACCAGCAGAGTATTAGGCCCTTAAATTGAGTTGAGCCTTGTAGCAGCAGAGTTTTAGGCCCTTTGGGTGACCCCTAAAAATTAGATTTCAGGCCCTTGGGGGGAGCCCTAAAACATTAATGGGGTTTTTTAAGTATTAAATTACGGTGAAGGTGGTGGTGTTGGAGGAGGATGAGTAAATTGTGTGCTGGCAGCACTAAAACCTGCACCCCACTTAAAGGTGTATTCCCACGTCGCATACTCACCAGTCTTCACTGCTGTAAAATCTTCTTTCTTCCTGGTTTCTTGCATCATTTGGTGGGCGGAGTGTCACATGCAACCTGCCATTTAGCTCCACCCCCAAATTAGTATGTAGCTCCGCCCACCCATATTAGACTACGAAGTACAAAAAAAACCTGTTTCGCCACGGAGACCAGAAGACGCTCACGGGCGGACACTGACTGCCCAATTTCCATCTCCTGTCAGGGTTTCTCGGGCAGAAGACAGAAATCCACAAAGCGGAGACCGGATGCAGGTGTGAACCGCCCTAACGTACGAGACCAACTTCGCAATATTCAATGTCTCTAGGGAAATCTTTTTGTGTGTTGTACACGGTCCTCATTCCAATGCTAAATCCTATTATTTACACTCTGAGAAACCAAGATGTAAGAAAAGCTGAAAAAAACGTAGAAACTTTCGTACTTTAACCCCTTAAGGACCAATCCTCGTTTTTCAAAACCGATGTGTCACTTGATATGGCAAGAACTTGGAGCCTTCAACTGACACAAGTGATAGAGATTGTTTTTTTGTTTTTTTTGGTGAAACATTGCACTTCAGGTTAGTGCTAAACACTAGAAATGAGCGAGTACTATTCAAAACGCAGTTTCAAATAGCACGCTCCCGTAGGAATAAATGGAAGCGGCCGGCACACAGACATCTATTCATTCCTATTGGTGCGTGCTATTCGAAACTGGAGTTTGCAATAGTACTCGCTCATCTCTACTAAACACTAATCAATATTTTGTATTAAAAAAAAAAAAAAAAAAAAAAAAATTGATGGAAATTTGGGTGGGAAAAAAAACACGCAATTTTCAAAATGTAAACTGCTCTGCTTTTCAAACATAGTTATACCACTCAAATACATTAATAAATATTACCCACCATATCTCTGCATCATCTTTTAATCATCCTTTAATTTATTTTGGACGTTAGAAGGCTTACAAGTGTAACAGCGATTTTTCCAGATTTACAAGAAAATTTTCCAAATGAATTTTTTAAGGACTTCAATTCTGAAGAGGATTATAAAAGGTATATATACTGTATATATATATCTAAGAACCCCCCCCCATAAATCACCGCATTTTCCAAACTGCACCTCACGAATTATTCAAAATTACATTTGGGATGTTTATTAACCTTTTAAGCATTTCACAGTAATGAAAACAATATGGATGTGAAATTTAGACATTTAATTTTTTTTTCACTAATACATTCATTTAGCCCTAAAATTAAAACATTTACAAAGGTTTAAAGGGTTATGCAATTTCTGGAGAGTACAGATATACCCTACAGTTGGTATTTGGGTGATCGGCAGGGAAGGAGTGACACTGGATGTTTGAAAAGCAGATTTTGCTGGAATAGTTTTCAGGTGCCAGGTCTCATTTGCAGAACCCCTAGAGTACCAATACAATGGAAACCACCAAAAAGTGACTTATTTTGGAACCTACACCCATCACAGAATTCATCAAGGGGTATAGTGAACATTTTGACCCCACAGCCGTTTCACAAATTTTACTAACATTGGGATGTGCAAATAAAACAAAAAAAATAAAAATCCTAAAACGTCACTTTATCCCCAAAGTTTTTATTTTCACAAAGGGTTAAAAGGAGAAAAAGCCCCCCACAGTTTGTTAAAAAATTCCCAATGAACACTGCAATACCCCATATGTGGCTGTAATCTGCTGTATGGGAACATGGCAGGGCTTGGAATGGAAGGAGCGCTATTTTGACACTGGATGGACATTTGCAGAGCCCCATTACAGTACATTTCTATGCATCACTGTCAACTTTTCATGGCGGTATTTGCGGCATTCATAACTGTGATAAAATAACGTGTTAACACATTTTGCCTCAATTCTGTGCAGTTCCACTTCTGTCCCTTGCAGGCACTGATCCTACTTCTGCTAGACTGAAGAAATAAGAGCTTTGTATACATTTGTCTACATGTACAATGGCTTTGGATTAAACCCACAACCACTTGTCATACAGCACTGGACATGTAATGGGCCTGGTCTTATAAGATTAAATGTAACTTTTTTTTAATTTGTTTGCGCTATTGTGTTGAGGGTGGGGGTTGTGGTGACCATTTTTGTATTATTCTTTATTATCCTATCTAACTTACTTTTATCTATAAAACAGGCTGTAACATTCTCCCTAGCAACCCTCTAACTGGGCTGCTACCAGGGAGAGTCTGTACACATTTGTATTGTGAATATGCAGATCTAAAGCATTTACCAAAGGGGAGATGGTCACTTCAAATGGCTATATCTCTTGTTTTGTACCACCTAGAAAAATGGGTCTGTTATCATAAGAAAGCTGAGATTCTAAGTGCCCCTTCACACGGAGTATACGCTCGCTGATTCGGAACATGTGACACATTCCAAATCAGCAGCGTTGCTTTCTATGGGAGCCGGCATACGTGCGCTCCCCATAGAAATGAATGGGCTGCTTTTTTCCTTATTGCTTTCAATGTGATATGCGCGTATCACATTGAAAGTAATAGAGAAAAAAGCAACTAACAAACACTAATAAAAAGTGAAATAGCGCAAATGTAGTCAAAAATATCAAAGTCTTTATTAAATAACAATCACTAGGTAAAAGTATGGAAGAGGACAAATACTACCAGACAAGGAGAACCCAACAAAGGCAGGGATGTAACATTATATATAAGGGTAAGTATATGAAAATAAATCAGTATAAATATAATTGTCTACAAAGGCTGTACAGCAAGTGTCATATCGGCATTAGTATAAGCCCAGGGTGAAGAAGTATATACACGTCACATAAAGGTGTCTATCTATCTATCTATCTATCTATCTATCTATCTATCTATCTATCTATCTATCTATCTATCCATAAAGTAGTCCGCCTATATAGTCCTTTGATAGGATTTATTGAAGGTATGTTTCCCATAGTGACGTGCCTGAAATCGGTCTTTAAGATCCTGTGTGTGTAGTTCAAATGAGTCATCGGTGGAACAGATCTTTCTCACCCGAAGGAACTGACCAACAGGAATAGAGGAGATAGTTTGTTTGGGCCCTAATACTGAAGTACTAGATATAACAGAACCTGAGATATCACTAGTTAAAGAGGACCTTTCATCAGATTGGGCACAGGCAGTTCTATATACTGCTGGAAAGCTGACAGTGCGCTGAACTCAGTGCACTGTCGGCTTTCCCGATCCGTGCCATGGGTAAAGCACTATCAGTCCTGGTACCGTAGCGCTTTACAGTCAGAAGGGAGTTTCTGACACTTTGCCAGGGACGCCCTTCTGCCCAGCAGCGCCTATTGCGCTGTACTGTGGAGCGGGAGGAACGCCCCCTCCCTCTGCTGATAACACCCGTTCCTCCCCGCTCACACAGTACAGCGCAATAGGCGCTGCTGGGCAGAAGGGCGTCCCTGGCAAAGTGTCAGAAACTCCCTTCTGACTGTAAAGCGCTACGGTCCCGGGACCGATAGCGCTTTACCAGGGTCACAGATCGGGAAAGCCGATAGTGCGCTGAATTCAGCGCACTGCCAGCTTTCCAGCAGTATATAGAACTGCCTGTGCCCCAATCGGTGAAAGGTCCTCTTTAAAAACTCAGTTGGGAATTTGAACTTACTATGTTACCGTTAGAGATGAACGAACACTATTCCAAACAGCCGTTTTGAATAGCACGCTCACATAGAAATGAATGGAAACGGCCCCCGTAGGCCAGCTACATCCATTCAATTCTATGGGAGCGTGCTATTCAAAACGGCTGTTTGGAATAGTGTTCGTTCATCTCTAGTTACCGTACATGCCGCGTATAAAATGACATGCCCGAGCATTAGCAATAAGAGTATTGCTAATGGGAACTTTACAGCCTGTTTTCTATTAAAAGAAAGTTAGATAGGTTGATAAAGTATATTACAAAAATGTTCACCCCACAGTATCAAAAAATAAATACCATATATACTCGAGTATAAGCCAACCAGAATATAAGCCAAGGCCCCTAATTTTACCACAAAAAAACAGGGAAAACTTATTGACTCGAGTATAAGCCGAGGGGGGAAATGCAGCAGCTAATGGAAAATTTCAAAAACTAAAATGGTCGGAGTTTTTGGGTGCAGTAGTTGCTGGGAAAGGGGAGGGGGTGTTTTGGTTGTCTGTCTGCCCCTTCCCTGAGCTTGAGGACTGGGTTTTTTCTTCCCCCACTTGGAATTCAGCCTGGCTGTATATAGGGGATCTGCAGTGCTCCTATTAACCCCTTCCCGACGGAACAGGAGCACTGCAGATCCCCTATATTCAGTAGACCGGGCACTGTCAGACACAGGAATACCTAATGTGTATGTGTGTCACAGTCATTTTCTACTTTTATATGTATTCTAGGGAAAGAAGGGTTATTTTTTTGTTATATTTTTTTTTTAAAGCTTTTTTTTTTTTTTCACTATTTTATGGGAGATTCTATACATTACTATTGCGGCTGGTCATAGACCCCCCTCCTCCCAAAAAAAAAAATAATAATATATATATTTTTTTTTTTTTTTGCTTGACTCGAGTATAAGCCAAGGGGGGCTTTTTCAGCCCAAAAACTGTGCTGGAAAATTTGGCTTATACTCGAGTATATATGGTTACACTTTAATCCCCCTTCATCCTCTCCCACATTTGGCCTAAACTCATTATAGACACAGCTAGTATATAAAACAAAGACATTTTTTCTTCAACTATGGTAACAAATTTGCGTAGTCAATGAATCATTGGATCTACCATAAAGGGTATAAAAAAAAAAAAAAAAAAAGTGAACTAGGTATTACATTTATTTTCACAGACAAAAATTTTACCAAAAATGTTAATGGGGTAAGGATTTACAGACATAAAGAGGCACGCAGACAGAACAGGGACTTCATTCATCTGCATGGTATCTTCGCTGATGTCTAAAGAGAAGTGGCCTCTGGGAAAACTTCTTTTTGCATTTTTCGCAAGTGAATGGCTTCTCCCCGGTGTGTTTCCGTCTATGTAACACAAGATGGGTGCTATGTTTAAAAGCCCTCCCGCATTCTTCGCACTGATAGGGTCTTTCTCCGGTATGGGTCCTCTGGTGGGTGATGAGGTGAGAACTCGTTGTGAACCCCTTTCCACACTCCATACACCCATAAGGTTTTACCCCCGTATGTGTTCTTTTGTGTGTAATGAGGGCAGAACTTTGGGCAAAGCCTTTTCCACATTGGCCACAGATATAGGGTTTCTCCCCGGTGTGGACTCTCTGGTGGACGATTAGGTAATTACTGATGCTGAACGTTTTGTCACATTCCGGACATTTATAGGGTTTGTACCCGGAGTGAAGTCTCTGATGTTTATGCAAAGCGGACGAATCGCTGAAGCTTTTATCACAGTCGGAACAGGAAAAGGGACGTTTCACGGCATGAATTCTTTCATGTCTCCTTAGAAGACACCTTTGTGTGAAACACTTATCACATTTCATACAGACGAAGCATGATATACCTGTATGTAATCTTTGGTGTTGGGCCAGGGTCGATTTGTGCTTATACTTCTTGCCACATTCACTACAACAATATAGCCCGCCGACCATTGGCATTATTTTCTCATCACTGAACTTGACTCGTATACCTTTCTTCCTCTTCAGCTCCCTTATTTCGTCATCGAAAAACATGGAGTATTCTATTTCGACACGATCTCGAAAGTTGTACCGTCGCTTGGTGCCAAAACCGTCCTCTTTTAATGGAACGTAAGGATCTTCTTCCAAGACCTCGGCTAAATGCATACCTTCTACCGCCAATCCGTCACGTGTAAACAACGTCGTATACAGCTCATCCGCTGGGTAGCTGGAGGCATCTACAAAAGGTATATACTGTGAGAACTTAAGTCAACTGAACAGTAAGCTAGTCAAAATATAGATATTTCAAGAAATTGGGGACATTGTGAGACTGAGGTCCTGTTGCCTGTGGCAGCAGTCTAAGCATCAAAAACAGTCAAGTACAATGCAGGTGCCTCTTGTTTATATTGTATTATCACTTATTAAAGGGATCCTATCATTGGATTCCCTTTTTTTCTGCCTAACACGTAAGAATAGCCTTAAGAAAGACTATTCTTCTCCTACCTTTAGATGTCTTCTCCAAGCCGCCGTTCGGTAGAAATTCCCGTTTTCTTCTGTATGCAAAAGAGTTCTCTCGCAGCACTGGGGGCGGTCCCCAGCGCTCAAACAACACTGGGGGTGTCCCCAATGCTGCGAGAGAAATCTCCAGCGCCGCCTCTATTTTCTACTGGAACGACCTCTCCCGATGAGGCCCGATGGCAGAACCAACTGAGCATGCCTTGAAGTTTGAAACTCAGGAAGAAGACACAGGGAAAGGCCGTTCCAGAAGAAGATAGAGGCGGCGCTGGAGATTTCTCTCGCAGTATTGGAAATGCCTTCAGTGCCGTTTGAGCATTGGGGACCGCCCCCAGTGCTGCGAGAGAACTCACAGAAGAAAACTGGAATGTCTACTGAACGGCGGCGTGGAGAAGACATCTAAAGGTAGGAGAAGAACAGCCTTAATAAAGGTGTTACGTAGGTGTTAGGCAGCAAATAACGGGAATCCAATGATTGGATCCCTTTAAAGAGGACCTTTCACCATTTTTCACACAGGCAGTGTTATATACTGCTGGAAAGCTGACAGTGCGCTGAGTTCAGTGCACTGTCGGCTTTCCCGATCTGTGCCCGGTGTGAAGAGCTTACGGTCCGGTACCGTAGTTCTTCTATGGTCAGAAGGGCGTTTCTGACTGTTAGCCAGAGACGTACTTCTGCCTCGCGGCGCCAATCGCGCTGTACTGTGGAGCGGGGAGGAAGTAGTAGTACTCGCAGTACTCGTCCATAGACGAGCATTATCAGGGAGGGAGGGGGGAGTTCCTCCCCGCTCCACAGCACAGCGCGATTGGCGCCGCGAGGCAGAAGGACGTCCCTGGCTAACTGTCAGAAACGCCCTTCTGACCATAGAAGAGCTACAGTACCGGGACCTCTAGCGCTTTACCCGGGGCACAGATCGGGAAAGCCGACAGTGCACTGAACTCCGCGCACTGTCAGCTTTCCAGCAGTATATAGAACTGCCTGTGTGAAAAATGGTGAAAGGTCCTCTTTAAACAACGCAGCACTAACAGAACGGTTTGTGCTTCAGTAACCAAAAGAGAGAGCAAAGATATATAAAAAAAAAAAAAAACGTTTACCCAGTTTTTTGACATGTCCTCTCAAGTTTGTTATTGATGGGTCTTCTCCTTGCTCAAGGCAGGTTATTAATTTGGGTTTTCTGTACCGATACCCTGAAAAAATTACAAATTTGTTTAATTTAACAAATAAACTTGATAGCTTTTTAAAAAAAAAAAAAAAAGAAAAAAACTAAGTAAATCATAGAATTCTTGTAGCCTCATGTAACACAACTCTGGTAGGCACCAACTATTGGTGGGGGAAAAATACAATGCATGATCCAGGCTGTATATAACTCTTGTGCCATCGTGCACAGAAGTGTAAAGCACCATCTTTAAAATAAATGACGCTTGTGAAAATGTTGCGCCCTGTCATTTAACACAGGCCGGGGGCAAACAATTTGGGCAATTTCAGACGAGTTGGAAGTTCAATCGTGTCTGCAGTGATCGGCAATACAATATGTTGGAAGAGAATTTTTGTTTCACACGTTATACCCAGTTTTTGCAAGGCATAGCTGTGTGTCAGTCTCAAAGACGTATTTCCATCTCAGACATCTACTGCCCAGGAACTGCCCTAAACGTCTCATAGGTTCGGTTCACATCTGTATTCGGGCCATTCCGTTCCCCACTCTACATGCAAAAAGAGGAGAGAAAAATTTTCTCTCCGCATTTTTTTTTTTTTTTTTAATGTAGATTGTGAGCCCCACATAGAGCTCACAATGTACATTTTTCCTTATCAGTATGTCTTTGGAATATGGGATGGAAATCCATGCAAACACGGGGAGAACATATAAACTCCTTGCAAATGGTTTTTTGCCCTTGGTGGGATTTGAACACCAGGACTCCAGCGCTACAAGGCTGCAGTGGTAACCACTGAGCCACCGTGTGGCCCCATTTCTCTCCGCATTTATTGTGTGAAAACCACACGGACCTCATTATGTTCTATGGGGTCCGTGGGTTACCTAAAGTAATTGCTTTTTTTATACTGATTAGGTTTCGGTTCGTGGCGTCCCCAAGCAGATCTCCCATGTGCAGATATGAACTGGACCATAGATGAGGGGGACCTGCATCTATCTACACAACATGGGGTCACCTCAACTCCATCCAATCCAATGGCTCCTGCATCTAGGCAGCATACAAGATGGTTGACCATGTAGACAAATTTCTCTATTTACTTCTATGGCAAACCAAAACTGTCAAGTTCTAATTCCCATAGAAGTGAAAGGGCTGCTCATATGAGGACACATCTTATGGAAATAAAGCAGAAATGTCTAGGATAAGAAAACCACTGAACAGAAGTTACCGCGTGCTGTACAGTAGACTTAGCAACACAACTTTTGGGCTTAGTAATATTCTACTAGGGTCAAGAGATGATTGAAATCGGATAAGCCACAAAAGCCTGATACAGGTCCCACCTCCGGGATCATCATCCATGGCTAGAGCAGGGGTTTTCTAAGGTCCATCCTCAACAGTGGAAGTCCACCGCATCCAGATGGAGAATTAATCAAAGGGAGGCCATGGATGTGTAAGCGCGCTCTACAGGTTCTGTGACTCCCAAAGTATTCAATGGTCATTTCTCCAGTCATCCTTCTCTGCTTCACTAGCCAGGATGGGACACTAGGAAGTCAGGCCATTTACACAGAGCAATGGTACTCCTCAAGCATCACCGTGTTCTGTCTAGCAAGGCCCTAGTAGAAAAAGACTGAAAAGCCCTTTGTTAAAAGGGATTCAATCATCAAAAAGCAATTTTTTTGTCCCTAACACGTAGGAATAGCCTTAAGAAAGGCTATTCTTCTCCTGCCTCTAGAAGTCTTCTCCGCGCCGCCGTTCGGTAGAAAACCCGGCTTTCCTCTGCATGCAAATGAGTTTTCTTGTAGCACTGGGGGCGGTCCCCAGAGCTCTCACAGCACTGGGAGCATCCTAAATGCTGCGAGAGAACTCTCCAGTGCCACCTCCATCTGGAACGGCCTCTCCCTGCGTCTTCTTCCGGAGCTGGCTTCAATCTTCTAGGCATGCGCAGTCAGCTCTGCTGTCAGGTCTCGGGCAGAGCCGACTGCGCATGCCCGCAGCAATTTTCCTGTTGCCATTTACACAGTAAACTAGTGTAAGTGGACATTTTCTTGTGGTAAGCGGCCGCAAGAAAATGGCTGCTGGAACGCGCACTCGACTCTGCCAGAGGGCCTTTGGCAGGGCCAACTGCGTATGCCTAGAATTAAGCCAGCGCCGGAAGACGATGCAGGGAGAGGCTGTTCCAGGCGAAGATAGAGGCGGAGCTGGAGTTTTCTCTTGCGGCATTGGAGACGCCCCCAGTGCTGTTTGAGCGCTGGGGACACCCCCAGTGCTGCGAAAGAACTCATTTGCATGCTGAAGAAAACCGGGAATTTTACTGAACGGCGGCGTGGAGAAGACATCCAAAGGTATGAGAAGAATAACCTTTCTTAAGGCTATTCCTACGTGTTAGGAACAAAAAAAAAATTGCATTTTAATGATAGGATCCCTTTAAACTCTTGGAAAACTGCTTTACCTATCTATTCAGGGTTAGATGAAAAGGCAAAAAGAGATATCCAAACACATGGAACTTGCCTAAAGCGCGGAAGGTTTGGAAATTATCCATCATGACTTGCTGATAGAGTTCCTTCTGTCCTTCTTCTAAATATTTCCATTCTTCCCTCGAAAAATACACGGCAATATCTTCAAACTTTGCCGTCAAAGTCTTGAACACAAAATTAAAACTTTATGCAAACTGGTTGGTATAATAATAAATAACTGCTTAGTAACAGTAGACGTGCCCCATTTAACACTGCATAATTTCCAGGCGTTCATTTGTTAGAAGGGCATTGATTTCCTATACTGTCATATGAATAAGAAAACATAAAAAAAGCATATAACCTGTGGAGATTTCTTCTTTGTCCGGGCCTTCCTTATCTGAGGTTTCTTCTTTAATTTCTTCATTTTCTCTCTCCTGCAACTGGATACCCTGTAGAGTCCCGACATCATATACAGGCGTCATTTATACATCATACAGACACAGTAGCAGAAAACAAGAACAATACATTAGGCCGCATCAGCAGGAAGAACTGTACATCCCCTGCTGATAAAGTGACCAAATAGGCCTGCCCATAACAATGCCAATATGGCTATAATAAAAATATAGTAAGCAAACCCGGTCATCCCGATATACCAATACAGATGTATCGGCCGTGAAGAATCATTCATTGCATTTCAATCGCACCCACAAGTGTTCAAGTCCCAGTATGGAGGAACTAAGTGCAAATGTAAAAAAAAAATATGAAACAAAAAAAATTTAATAAAAAACATAAAAAGTAGAGATGAGCGAGTAGGTATTTGATAGAATACTACGGTATTCGAACTATTCGTACTCATTCGAATACTACTCGCTATTCGCAGTAAAGATTTGATTCAGAACCAGCGTTGATTGGCCGAATTCTATACAGTGTATAGCTTTCGGCAAATCAACGCTGGTTCTGCAGCAGGTTCGTCTTTGCTAGTCGGGAGAGCTGGCAGCTTGCTGTTACGAGGGAGCTTACTTTTTATCAGCGCAACTGCAAACGCTGTGCAGTTAAAGTGCAAGGACCCCATAGACTATAATAGGGTCCATGTGCTTTAACTGCACAGCGCTCCTCCTAAACACTCTCCTCCTGCTATTCGTGGACTTGGTGACTCTCCTTTAGTCAAATAGTGGTTTCCCCTGAAGCGAGCATTTTTTCCCACAGACTATAATGGGATTCAATATTCAATTCGAGTAGTCGAATATTGAGGCTCTACTCGAAACGAATCTCGAATATTTCACTGTTCGCTCGTCTCTAATAAAAAGCCCTTTAAAGGGGTATTCCCACGTCGCATACTCACCAGTCTTCGTTGCTGTAAATTCTTCTTTCTTCCTGCTTTGTTGTGTCATTGGTGGGCGGGGTCACATATGCAAAGCCCGCGGCGAGATGCCGCTGGTCCTGCGTGCACGCTCATAGAGCAGTCTAGCCTTCACAATGTAATATAGACCCGGCATCCGCCTCTCTCTATTACAGCAGATGCCGGGTCTGTATTCGCATTGTGAAGGCTAGACTGGTCTATGAGCGTGCACGCAGGGCCAGCGGCATCTCGCCGCTTGGCTTTGCATATGGGAATACAGACCCGGCATCCGCTGTAATAGAGAGACGAATGCCGGGGAGTGTAGACGCCGGCACAGATGCCTACAACATCGCTATGCTCCTGCCCTGCATGAAGCCAGCAGCGGCAGGAGCGATGCTGTTATTCCGCTCCCCCCCCTCCCCCCCCCCGGAATAGCAGCATCGCTCCTGCCGCTGCTGGCTTCATGCAGGGCAGGAGCATAGCGATGTTGCTGGCTTCACCTGTGCTGGCATCTAACCGTCCCCGGCATCCGCCTCTCTATTACAGCCGATGTCGGGTCTGTATTAGAGGACCCTTCCCCCCAAAGGGTAAACTACCCCCCCTCCAGGCTCGCTCCCGTGCACTTAGCCCCTCCTCCCTCCCCCCTCAGAGCAGCAGCTACATCACTTGACTTATGACCATGTGTTTGCCACCAGATCTCCACACAGATCATGCAGACAGGAAAGTAGTTCCCAATCTACTTTCCTGTCCGCATGATTTGCGCGGGCAGCGCACGGCCAACACACGGACCCCATTACAGTCTATGGGGTCTGTGTGCTTTCACTGCACAGCGCCTGCAATTGCGTTGGGTATTCCGTTCCAGCGGTCCCCATGCGGACTCGACCGGACGGATTAGGGTAAGATTGGGGGGGGGGGGGGGGGGGGATCAGATTTCTGAACATTAATTTAGTACTGCTTCACCTTCTAAGCTTTCCCCGTATAGTGACCCCATGCCAGCTAAGAATGCGGGCAGCAGTTTTGTGCACAGCCAAATGGGCAGGAGTACGGCTGTGCAGGGAAAACAGAGAAGAGTTAAATCAGTACTACAACCTATTCCTTGTCAAAATAAGGAAGACCAGACCTTCGACCCCTTATCATTAGGGATAGGAATACTCCTTTAATGGGAGTCTATCAACATTTCTGACAGATGAAAGCTGCAAGCAGATGAAACAAACCTACTGTGTGCTTGGGCCTGTACTATAAATTGCATGATCAGCAAATCCAAGTTTAGGCCCGGTTCACATCTGTGTTTGGGCCGTTCTGTTCCCCTCTATGCATGAAAAATGAGTAGAAAAAAAAATCTTGCAAACAGCACTTTTCTCTCCGGATTTTTCGTGCAGAAACTGAGCAGAAACCCCATGGCTCCATTATAGTCTATGGGGTCCGCGGGTTTCTTAAGTTTATGCAGATTAGGTTTCCACTTGGGGAGGGTCTCCAAGTGAACTCCCCAAACAGAAACCCATGCGCAGATGTGATCTGGGCCTTAGTCTCTCTGGCACAGAGGTGGTCAGTTTCTGTGCAGTATTCTGGGCTATTTGCACTGAATTTACTTCTAAATTCACAGCTACATCAGAGATTCCTTCAGGAGCATCTGTTGCAGAATCCATTCAGAATGGCGGACAATAAAAGGACGCCAGAATGGAAGTCCAAAGAACTCGATTATAGACCACGAGATATTCTGGGATTCTTGGAGTCCGTCATTACAAAGATGTGGGGGCTTTTATAATGGAGGAGAAGAACGACAACGCGGATCTGAATGTAGCCTAACACACATAAGACATATATACCTTTGCACCTTCCAATCTGCATATTTTGCATTAAATGGGTTTGTGCAGGAGCTTAGGATTTTTGATCCTGATGAGCTATAAATGGTCATCAGAACCAGATCGGTCAGAGTCCATCACCTTAACCTTGAACTGAATGGGAGAAGGGCTGCAGTTCCAGGTGCCGCTATAAAGCCGTGTTCACATGGAGGAATTTGCCGTGGATTTGGGAGCAGATTTTGCCCCCAAATCCAGGGCAGATTCTTTTCAATGGGAGGCAGAGATCACAGCAGGATGTGGAAAAAAGAAGCGCCCGGCTCCATCTTGCCACGGCTTGAGACTTCATGCTGAATAGGCCCACTCATCCGGGCCTAATCAGCAGACGGATGTCGCAACGGAATGCCAATGCACTGCAGCTAGACATGGCGAAAATTGAAGAGGAATTCCTCTTCATTTTCCACCATGTGAACATACCCTTAGGGGGCATTCACATGGAGTAACGCCAGGTGTGTATCACAGCCGTACACGCCGGCGTTACGGCAGACTGCCAAACACTTCCCATTCACTTCAATGTGAGCGCTCGTAACAGCGGCGTTTACAAGCGTTCCCATTGAAGTGAATGGGAAGTGTTCGGCAATCTGCCGTAACGCCGGCGTGTACGGCTGTGATACACGCCCGACGTTACTCCGTGTGAATGCACCCTTACTTTTTACAGAGCTTCTGGTCCGTACACAGTCTAGCAGCGGTGCCTGGACTGCAGCCTCACTCCCAGTCACTTGAGCTGCTGTCAGCGGTCTCATCAGTTGATCAGATCAGAGTTCGGATGCTGACTGATAGGTTATCAGAATCAAAACTCTTACAATCCAGGACAACTCCTTTGTGGGTGTAAAAGAAAAAAAATGGGGTGAGAGCAGGGCATTGGTAAGGAACCAGTGTAATGTCTGTAACATTACACCGGTGCACTGATAGATCTCAGTGTTTACATGAGACTTATGGCTTTACGCGTGAAATCCCAGCTCGAGAAAAGAAAAGGAGACCAGGAGCGGACAATGGAGAGCGGGGACGTCTATTCTAGCGAATTCCCATCCCAGAACAATACACGCTGCGGTTTATGGAAATCACACTGGAGGTTTCCCTATAGTATAATGGAAGCAGAAAATTCGCAGAGGAAACCTCTGCAGTAGAGATGAGCGAAGACCGTTCCGAACAGCACGCTCTCATAGAAATGAATGGAAGCACCTGGCACGCAGACTTTGCCGGCGGCCGGCCACTTAACCCCCCGCATGCCGGCCGCTTCCATTCATTTCTATGGGAGCGTGCTGTTCGGAACGGCTGATCCGAACAGTGTTCGCTCATCTCTACTATGAAGACTTTCTAAGAAAAGAGCTGCGGAAAAACCGTGATGTATTCCCGTTACGGTTTTTCCCGTATCATTTTTAGGCTGCGGTATGCTACATGGGGCCTTAGCCTTAGGGCTAGTTCACACAGGGCTATTTGGGCCGAATTTTGATGCTCAAAAACCCGCCTCCCAAGGGGCCACACGGTGGCTCAGTGGTTAGCACTGCAGCCTTGCAGCGCTGGTGTCCTGGTGTTCAAATCCCACCAAGGGCAAAAAACCATCTGCAAGGAGTTTGTATGTTCTCCCCGTGTTTGAATGGATTTCCATCCCATATTCCAAAGACATACTGATAGGGAAAAATGTACATTGTGAACTGTATGTGGGGCTCACAATCTACATTTAAAAGAAAAAAAAACAAACGCCTGCCATTGAATTCAATGGGAGCCGGTCATGTCCTTATTCTGCGAGCGGTATTTTACCGTTCATGTAGAAAAGAAGCGACATGCCCTATCTTCAGGCAGAGTCCGCGGCTGATTTGCCTCTCAACACCTCCCTCCTGACCAGGCCCATTCGTTTGGGCCTAATCCGGAGCGGAAAAACGCAACGGATGGAAACGGCAACAATTGCGGCTAGCCGTATTTTGGTCCGGTTTCTGACGCGGCTACCCCGACAATTTTACTCTGTGTGAACTAGCCCTTAAAGGGTTTGTTTCATTATGACAAGCTGTCTGCATGGCTTATGGTTATCCCAATACATGGCCATCATGTCATGTGAGATTTCTCCTGATATCTGTGGCAACAACAGTCAGGGGGGGGGGAGGGGCAGAGACCCTTCATGTACAAGGATCATATATATACATATATATATATATATATATATATATACACACATTGTTTTCTTGCTTGGCTTCTCTGTAACAAGGATACAAGCCATATATCATACTACATCACATCCTCCATATAATAACAAGCTACGAATAAGAGGATGCTACATCCAGCGCAATAGCCCATACAATACACTCACAGCTTCAAGGGTTAAACGTCGGTCAGTGATCCAGCCTGGTTCGTTCCCGGCAGTGAGAGGGTTACTGCGCCCGGTACACGGCGGAGGTCCCGGCACAGACAGCAGAGGACGCCATCCTCACACTCACCGACCAAACTACAGCACTCACACGTCCATCTTCTCTGCGCCAGCGCAAACAGGAAGTGACGTCACGCCGTCCCCCACCTTCCTCCAAGCCAATGCGAAAGCGGAGACGCGATTGGCTGTTGCTAGGACACCGGGCCGCGTCTGTGGTAGTCCCAGTGCTATGAATGGATCCATGTAGTGTAATGAGTAGAGGACATGAGGGCGGCGATACAAACAGGAAGTAGTGGTGTGTACACAGGGTTAGCCATAGAGTACTACCGTGGTAACTGGCTTGTTAAAGGGCAAGGGGACATTACACTGTACAGACTACAAAGGGCACTTTACTGAGGCCACACTGTGGGGGCACAAAGGGATGTGCTGGGAAATGGGCAGCACCAAAATGGCATGGGAGGCACGGCTTTTAATACCAAAATGGCCACATCCTTTGACTTGGGAGGTATGACATTCTTAAAGGAATTGTCCAGGGAGTTTACATACTTCCCAACGTCTGAAAAACCGAAAAAGGGACAAAACGTGCGGCGAGTTTAGCTCCACCCACTTTTATGTTGACTCCACCCATTCTCATTCATTTTTCATGTGCTCCCACACAGTATAATCCTCCTACAGTCACCTGTAAGTTATATTCCCACCCTCCATCCCTGTCCCCAGATTCATGTCCCCTCCATCTCTGCCCGTAGTTTCATATCCTCCATCTCTGCCCCCAGATTCATGTCCCCCCATCTCTGCCCCCAGATTCATGTCCCCCCATCTCTGCCCCCAGATTCATGTCCCCCCATCTCTGCCCCCAGATTCATGTCCCCCCATCTCTGCCCCCAGATTCATGTCCCCTCCATCTCTGCCCCCAGATTCATGTCCCCTCCATCTCTGCCCCCAGATTCATGTCCCACATCTCTGCCCCCAAATTCATGTCCCCACATCTCTGCCCCAGATTCATGTCCCCCCATCTCTGCCTCCAATTTCATGTCCCCCATCTCTGCCCATAGTGTCATGTCCCCCCATCTCTGCCCCCAGATTCATGTCCCCCATCTCTGCCCCCTGATTCATGTCCCCCCTCTCTGCCCCCAATTTCATGTCCCCCATCTCTGCCCGTAGTTTCATGTCCTCCATCTCTGCCCCCAGATTCATGTCCTCCATCTCTGCCCCCAGATTTATGTCCCCCATCTCTGCCCCCTGATTCATGTCCCCCCTCTCTGCCCCCTGATTCATGTCCCCCTCTCTGCCCCCAGATTCATGTCCTCCATCTCTGCCCCCAGATTCATGTCCCCCATCTCTGCCCCCAGATTCTTGTCCCCCATCTCTGCCTCCAATTTCATGTCCCCCATCTCTGCCCATAGTGTCATGTCCCCCCATCTCTGCCCCCAGATTCATGTCCCCCATCTCTGCCCCCTGATTCATGTCCCCCCTCTCTGCCCCCAATTTCATGTCCCCCATCTCTGCCCATAGTGTCATGTCCCCCCATCTCTGCCCCCAGATTCATGTCCCCCATCTCTGCCCCCTGATTCATGTCCCCCCTCTCTGCCCCCAATTTCATGTCCCCCATCTCTGCCCGTAGTTTCATGTCCTCCATCTCTGCCCCCAGATTCATGTCCCCCCATCTCTGCCCCCAGATTCATGTACCCCCATCTCTGCCCCCAGATTCATGTCCCCCCATCTCTGCCCACAGATTCTTGTCCCCCATCTCTGCCTCCAATTTCATGTCCCCCATCTCTGCCCATAGTGTCATGTCCCCCATCTCTGCCCCCTGATTCATGTCCCCCCTCTCTGCCCCCAATTTCATGTCCCCCATCTCTGCCCGTAGTTTCATGTCCTCCATCTCTGCCCCCAGATTCATGTCCCCCATCTCTGCCCCCTGATTCATGTCCCCCCTCTCTGCCCCCTGATTCATGTCCCCCTCTCTGCCCCCAGATTCATGTCCTCCATCTCTGCCCCCAGATTCATGTCCCCCATCTCTGCCCCCGATTCATGTCCCCCCATCTCTGCCCCCAGATTCATGTCCTCCATCTCTGCCCCCAGATTCATGTCCCCCATCTCTGCCCCCGATTCATGTCCCCCCATCTCTGCCCCCAGATTCATGTCCCCCCATCTCTGCCCCCAGATTCATGTCCCCCATCTCTGCCCCCTGATTCATGTCCCCCCTCTCTGCCCCCAATTTCATGTCCCCCATCTCTGCCCGTAGTGTCATGTCCCCCCATCTCTGCCCCCAGATTCATGTCCCCCATCTCTGCCCCCTGATTCATGTCCCCCCTCTCTGCCCCCAATTTCATGTCCCCCATCTCTGCCCGTAGTTTCATGTCCTCCATCTCTGCCCCCAGATTCATGTCCCCCCATCTCTGCCCCCAGATTCATGTCCCCCCATCTCTGCCCCCAGATTCATGTCCCCCATCTCTGCCCACAGATTCTTGTCCCCCATCTCTGCCTCCAATTTCATGTCCCCCATCTCTGCCCATAGTGTCATGTCCCCCCATCTCTGCCCCCAGATTCATGTCCCCCATCTCTGCCCCCTGATTCATGTCCCCCCTCTCTGCCCCCAATTTCATGTCCCCATCTCTGCCCATAGTTTCATGTCCTCCATCTCTGCCCCCAGATTCATGTCCCCCATCTCTGCCCCCTGATTCATGTCCCCCCTCTCTGCCCCCTGATTCATGTCCCCCTCTCTGCCCCCAGATTCATGTCCTCCATCTCTGCCCCCAGATTCATGTCCCCCATCTCTGCCCCCGATTCATGTCCCCCCATCTCTGCCCCCAGATTCATGTCCCCCCATCTCTGCCCCCAGATTCATGTCCCCCCATCTCTGCCCACAGATTCTTGTCCCCCATCTCTGCCTCCAATTTCATGTCCCCCATATCTGCCCATAGTGTCATGTCCCCCCATCTCTGCCCCAGATTCATGTCCCCCTCTCTGCCCCCAATTTCATGTCCCCCATCTCTGCCCATAGTTTCATGTCCTCCATCTCTGCCCCCAGATTCATGTCCCCACATCTCTGCCCCCAGATTCATGTCCCCCCTCTCTGCCCCCTGATTCATGTCCCCCCTCTCTGCCCCCAAATTCATGTCCTCCATCTCTGCCCCCAGATTCATGTCCCCCATCTCTGCCCCCTGATTCATGTCCCCCCTCTCTGCCCCCAGTTTCATGTCCCCCATCTCTGCCCCCAGATTCATGTCCCCCCATCTCTGCCCCCAGTTTCATGTCCCCCCATCTCTGCTTCCAGTTTCATGTCCCCCCATCTCTGCCCACAGTTTCATGTCCCCCATCTCTGCCCCCAGATTCATGTCCCCCCATCTCTTCCCCCAGTTTCATGTCCCCCCATCTCTACCCCCAGATTCATGTCCCCCCATCTCTGCCCCCAGATTCATGTCCCCCCCATCTCTGCCCCCAGATTCATGTCCCCCCCATCTCTGCCCCCAGATTCATGTCCCTCCATATCTGCCCCCAGATTCATGTCCCCTCCATCTCTGCCCCCAGATTCATGTCCCACATCTCTGCCCCAGATTCATGTCCCCTCCATCTCTGCCCCCAGATTCTTGTCCCCCATCTCTGCCTCCAATTTCATGTCCCCCATCTCTGCCCATAGTGTCATGTCCCCCCATCTCTGCCCCCAGATTCATGTCCCCATCTCTGCCCCCTGATTCATGTCCCCCCTCTCTGCCCCCAATTTCATGTCCCCCATCTCTGCCCGTAGTTTCATGTCCTCCATCTCTGCCCCCAGATTCATGTCCTCCATCTCTGCCCCCAGATTCATGTCCCCCATCTCTGCCCCCTGATTCATGTCCCCCCTCTCTGCCCCCTGATTCATGTCCCCCTGTCTGCCCCCAGATTCATGTCCTCCATCTCTGCCCCCAGATTCATGTCCCCCATCTCTGCCCCCAGATTCTTGTCCCCCATCTCTGCCTCCAATTTCATGTCCCCCATCTCTGCAAATAGTGTCATGTCCCCCCATCTCTGCCCCCAGATTCATGTCCCCCATCTCTGCCCCCTGATTCATGTCCCCCCTCTCTGCCCCCAATTTCATGTCCCCCATCTCTGCCCGTAGTTTCATGTCCTCCATCTCTGCCCCCAGATTCATGTCCCCCATCTCTGCCCCCTGATTCATGTCCCCCCTCTCTGCCCCCTGATTCATGTCCCCCTCTCTGCCCCCAGATTCATGTCCTCCATCTCTGCCCCCAGATTCATGTCCCCCATCTCTGCCCCTAGATTCATGTCCCCATCTCTGCCCCCAGATTCATGTCCCCCCATCTCTGCCCCCAGATTCATGTCCCCCCCCATCTCTGCCCACAGATTCTTGTCCCCCATCTCTGCCTCCAATTTCATGTCCCCCATATCTGCCCATAGTGTCATGTCCCCCCATCTCTGCCCCCAGATTCATGTCCCCCATCTCTGCCCCCTGATTCATGTCCCCCCTCTCTGCCCCCAATTTCATGTCCCCCATCTCTGCCCGTAGTTTCATGTCCTCCATCTCTGCCCCCAGATTCATGTCCCCCCATCTCTGCCCCCAGATTCATGTCCCCCCATCTCTGCCCACAGATTCTTGTCCCCCATCTCTGCCTCCAATTTCATGTCCCCCATCTCTGCCCATAGTGTCATGTCCCCCCATCTCTGCCCCCAGATTCATGTCCCCCATCTCTGCCCCCTGATTCATGTCCCCCTCTCTGCCCCCAATTTCATGTCCCCCATCTCTGCCCGTAGTTTCATGTCCTCCATCTCTGCCCCCAGATTCATGTCCCCCATCTCTTCCTCCTGATTCATGTCCCCCCTCTCTGCCCCCTGATTCATGTCCCCCTCTCTGCCCCCAGATTCATGTCCTCCATCTCTGCCCCCAGATTCATGTCCCCTATCTCTGCCCCCGATTCATGTCCCCCCATCTCTGCCCCCAGATTCATGTCCCCTCATCTCTGCCCCCAGATTCATGTCCCCCCATCTCTGCCCACAGATTCTTGTCCCCCATCTCTGCCTCCAATTTCATGTCCCCCATATCTGCCCATAGTGTCATGTCCCCCCATCTCTGCCCCAGATTCATGTCCCCCTCTCTGCCCCCAATTTCATGTCCCCCATCTCTGCCCGTAGTTTCATGTCCTCCATCTCTGCCCCCAGATTCATGTCCCCACATCTCTGCCCCCAGATTCATGTCCCCCCTCTCTGCCCCCTGATTCATGTCCCCCCTCTCTGCCCCCAGATTCATGTCCTCCATCTCTGCCCCCAGATTCATGTCCCCCATCTCTGCCCCCTGATTCATGTCCCCCCTCTCTGCCCCCAGTTTCATGTCCCCCATCTCTGCCCCCAGATTCATGTCCCCCCATCTCTGCCCCCAGTTTCATGTCCCCCCATCTCTGCCTCCAGTTTCATGTCCCTCCATCTCTGCCCACAGTTTCATGTCCCCCATCTCTGCCCCCAGATTCATGTCCCCCCATCTCTTCCCCCAGTTTCATGTCCCCCCATCTCTGCCCCCAGTTTCATGCCCCCCTTCTCTGTGGGGGGACCGCGGGACAGGACACCGAATCTGTGAATGTCCTGCGGAATCTGGGACGGTTGGGAGGTATGGGAGAGGAGCGAAAGATCTGACGTTGAATCAGGGAAAATATTTTTATATGTTTGTGTATATAGTTTTTTTTGTTTGTTTGTTTGTTTTTTCATTGTGACGCCTTGGACAACTTTTGCTATTTGACTTGTCCCCTGATATTGACCAGAGTGTGCAACGTTCCACTTCTTGGATCCCCAGGGATCGGCTGTTGCTTCTAGTTGATCATTTTCACTACAAGCAGGTCTCCTAATATGTGTTCAGGTTATTGTTGTATACAATGGCGCCATGGTGATACCAAGGGGACACCAAGGACACAGGGAAATCACTAAATATGTACCAGGAATTGCCCAATCGGCGATAACTCCCATTGGCTAATCAATTTTGATTGAAACAAAGTGTTATTACATTTTACAGGATAGAAGGCCTCTGGTAATGATTGGTGCTGTAGCTGGCGCTGGCATGGTAGCACTTACATGGACACTGTTACCGGTTGGTGCCCTTGATAAATTTTAAACGGTTTAATTTTCCAAATTGAGATAATCTGTTCAGGGTTTCCATTGTACTGGCACCTCAGGGGCACTGCAAATGCAAAACCTACTTCTGTAAAATCTGGTCTCCAAATAGTTCAACTTTGCATCCAAGTGGGGCATGGTGCACAACAAATTGTGCACATTCTCCTTTAACCCCTTGTAAATATGAAAAATATATGGCTAAATATGTTTTATTGGGGGAAAAAAAAATATTTTTCAATGGTAATATATTTTGCAAAACACCTGTAGGGTCACAATATTCACTGTACCCCTTTATAAATTACTTGGAGAGTTTACAAAATGGGGTCATTTGTTGGGGGACTTTGACTGTTCTGCCACCTCAGGGAATCTGCCAGCAAAATCTGCCCTCGATCGAGGTATTCCATCAGATACTATGGTATTCAAAATATTCGATTACAATCGAATACCACAAGGTTTTCACTGTTGATATTCAATATACTTTCCCTGGTGCTATTTTTGCACCAATAGCAGTGCGGGGGAGGTGGGAAAGGAAGTAGGAAAACCTAAGCATCGAAAAAAAAAGTAAAAAGTCATTGGCTGGCTAAATCAGGTGACCTCCGATTTATAAGAATAGTGTCTGTGAGATTCGTTTCAGGTGCGATTTGGATGTAGATAGGGAGAGACGTCTGCTCAGGGTTAGCTTGGAATTAGCTTCTGTTAGGGTGCATATACGCTGACTGATTCTGAACGTTAAAACACGTTCAGATTCAGCGGCGTATAAAGCAGATCCCATTCATTTCAATGGGAGCCGGCATACGAGCACTCCCCATAGAAATGAATGGGCTTCTTTTTTCTCTACAAGCGCTCCCATTGAAGTGAATGGGAAGTGTTTAGAAGCGCTTGTGTGTACAGCTCAGATTGAGACGAGCGCTTACGCCGTGTGAAGGGGCCCATAGAGAAAAAAGCAGCCCATTCATTTCAATGGGGAGCACTCGTATGCCGGCTAACATTGAAATGAATGGGATCTGCTTTATACGCGCTGATTCTGAACGTGTTTTAATGTTCAGAATCAGTCAGCGTATCCGAAGTGTGAATGCACCCTAAGGCTCTATTCACACAGAGTAACGCCAGGCGTCATTTGTGTGTAATTTGTGTGTCTTTTACGGCCATCATAAAACGTTTACATAGAGTTCTATAGGAAAAGACGTCCGTAATTTACGGCCGTCATTTACAGCCGTCATTACAGTAAATTACAGACGTCTTTTCCTATAGAACTCTATGTAAACGTTTTATGACGGCCGTAAAAGACACACAAATTACACACAAATGACGCCTGGCATTACTCTGTGTGAATAGAGCCTTAGGCAGGAAATATCACACCAACAGCTCTTATAAGAGCTACAGTTAGGGCCAGAAATATTTGGACAGTGACAAGTTTTGTTATTTTAGCTGTTTACTAAAACATGTTCAGAAATACAATTATATATATAATATGGGCTGAAAGTGCACACTCCCAGCTGCAATATGAGAGTTTCCATATCCAAATCGGAGAAAGGGTTTAGGAATCATAGCTCTGTAATGCATAGCCTCCTCTTTTTCAAGGGACCAAAAGTAATTGGACAATGGACTCTAAGGGTGAGTTCACATGGAGTAAACGCACCACGCAATGTGGCGCGTTTACGGGGCGTGTACGCCGCGTTTTTTAGCGTTGCGCGCAAACGCAGCGTTAACGCGGCGTTTGCGCGCAACGCTAAAAAACGCGGCGTACACGCCCCGTAAACGCGCCACATTGTGTGGCGCGTTTACTCCGTGTGAACTCACCCTAAGGGCTGCAATTAACTCTGAAGGCGTCTCCCTCGTAAACCTGTAATCAATGAAGTAGTTAAAAGGTCTGGGGTTGATTCCAGGTGTGTGGTTTTGCATTTGGAAGCTGTTGCTGTGACCAGACAACATGCGGTCAAAGGAACTCTCAATTGAGGTGAAGCAGAACATCCTGAGGCTGAAAAAAAAAGAAAAAATCCATCAGAGAGATAGCAGACATGCTTGGAGTAGCAAAATCAACAGTCGGCTACATTCTAAGAAAAAAGGAATTGACTGATGAGCTTGGGAACTCAAAAAGGCCTGGGCGTCCACGGATGACAACAGTGGTGGATGATCGCCGCATACTTTCTTTGGTCAAGAAGAACCCGTTCACAACATCAACTGAAGTCCAGAACACTCTCAGTGAAGTAGGTGTATCTGCCTCTAAGTCAACAGTAAAGAGAAGACTCCATGAAATTAAATACAAAGGGTTCACATCTAGATGCAAACCATTCATCAATTCCAAAAATAGACAGGCCAGAGTTAAAGGGATTCTACCACTAAAACACTTTTTTTTCTAGTTACCACGTCGGAATAGCCTTTAAAAAGGCTATTCGTCTCTTACCTGTGGAAGTGCTCTCCGCCGCGCCGTTCGTTCAAAATACCGGTTTGTACCGGTATGCTAATGAGTTCTCTCGCAGCGATGGGGGCGTCCCCATCGCAGGAGCAGCGATGGGGGCGTCCCCATTGCAGCTCAAAAACTGACCACAGCGCCGCCTCTCTGGTCTTCGGTGTCCTCCCCTTGCTTCTTCAGCGTACTGTCGGACGCCTGCGCAGTACGCTCTGTTCGACGAAGATTGCCGAACGTACTGCGCATGCGCGAAATTGCGATCCCAGCCATAGTGCGGGCATCGAACTTTCGCGCATGCGCAGTACGTTCGGCAATCTTCGCCGAACAGAGAGCATACTGCGCAGGCGTCCGACAGACGCTGAAGAGGCAAGGGGAGGACACCGAAGACCAGAGAGGCGGCGCTGCGGTCAGTTTTCGAGCTGCAATGGGGACGCCCCCATCGCTGCTCCTGCGATGGGGACGCCCCCATCGCTGCGAGAGAACTCATTAGCATACCGGTACAAACCGGTATTTTGAACGAACGGCGCGGCGGAGAGCACTTCCACAGGTAAGAGACGAATAGCCTTTTTAAAGGCTATTCCGACGTGGTAACTAGAAAAAAAAGTGTTTTAGTGGTAGAATCCCTTTAAATTTGCTGAAAAACACCTCAAGAAGCCAGCTCAGTTCTGGAAAAGTATTCTATGGACAGATGAGACAAAGATCAACCTGTACCAGAATGATGGGGAGAAAAAAGTTTGGAGAAGAAAGGGAACGGCACATGATCCAAGGCACACCACATCCTCTGTAAAACATGGTGGAGGCAACGTGATGGCATGGGCATGCATGGCTTTCAATGGCACTGGGTCACTTGTGTTTATTGATGACATAACAGCAGACAAGAGTAGCCGGATGAATTCTGAAGTGTACCGGGATATACTTTCAGCCCAGATTCAGCCAAATGCTGCCAAGTTGATCGGACGACGCTTCATAGTACAGATGGACATTGACCCCAAGCATACAGCCAAAGCTACCCAGGAGTTCATGAGGGCAAAAAAGTGGAACATTCTGCAATGGCCAAGTCAATCACCAGATCTTAACCCAATTGAGCATGCATTTCACTTGCTCAAATCCAGACTTAAGGCGGAAAGACCCACAAACAAGCAAGACCTGAAGGCTGCGGCTGTAAAGGCCTGGCAAAGCATTAAGAAGGAGGAAACCCAGCGTTTGGTGATGTCCATGGGTTCCAGACTTAAGGCAGTGATTGCCTCCAAAGGATTCGCAACAAAATATTGAAAATAAAAATATTTTGTTTGGGTTATGTTTATTTGTCCAATTACTTTTGAGCTCCTAAAATGTGGAGTGTTTGTAAAGAAATGTGTACAATTCCTACATTTTCTATCAGATATTTTTGTTCAACCCTTCAAATTAAACGTTACAATCTGCACTTGAATTCTGTTGTAGAGGTTTCATTTCAAAACCAATGTGGTGGCATGCAGAGCCCAACTCGCGAAAATTGTGTCACTGTCCAAATATTTCTGGCCCTAACTGTACACTGCTTGAAGAGTGTATATACACCTCTAGTATATACACTCATCCTGCAGATAATTTTTACAAAAGCCCTTTTAAGGGCTCCAATTCCCTCCCACTGGTATACAATATACCTGTCCCGTATGGGTGTGAAGCAAGGTGTATACTTGCCATCCGGTATATACCGTACTTGCTATACGCTCTAAATATATACCGTCCGTGTATTCTTGCAAAACAGTACGCTTGTATACATCCATTCGTGCGCCCAATATACCTATCCCATACGAGACAAAATGCTGTTTGCAGCCTGTAATCATGGAGATACAGTCCTATGAAAAAGTTTGGGCACCCCTATTAATCTTAATCATTTTTAGTTCTAAATATTTTGGTATTTGCAACAGCCATTTCCGTTTGATATATCTAATAACTGATGGACACAGTAATATTTCAGGATTGAAATGAGGTTTATTGTACTAACAGAAAATGTGCAATATGCATTAAACCAAAATTTGACCGGTGCAAAAGTATGGGCACCTCAACAGAAAAGTGACATTAATATTTAGTACATCCTCCTTTTGCAAAGATAACAGCCTCTAGTCGCTTCCTGTAGCTTTTAATCAGTTCCTGGATCCTGGATAAAGGTATTTTGGACAAACAATTCAAGTTCAGTTAAGTTAGATGGTCGCCGAGCATGGACAGCCCGCTTCAAATCATCCCACAGATGTTCAATGATATTCAGGTCTGGGGACTGGGATGGCCATTCCAGAACATTGTAATTGTTCCTCTGCATGAATGCCTGAGTTGATTTGGAGCAGTGTTTTGGATCATTGTCTTGCTAAAATATCCATCCCCGGCGTAACTTCAACTTCGTCACTGATTCTTGAACATTATTCTCAAGAATTTGCTGATACTGAGTGGAATCCATGCGACCCTCAACTTTAACAAGATTCCCGGTGCCGGCATTGGCCACACAGCCCCAAAGCATGATGGAACCTCCACCAAATTTTACAGTGGGTAGCAAGTGTTTTTCTTGGAATGCTGTTTCTTTTTGGACGCCATGCATAACGCCTTTTTTTTATAACCAAACAACTCAATCTTTGTTTCCAAAATGAAGTTGGCTTCTCCAAATGTGCTTTTTCATACCTCAGGCAACTCTATTTGTGGCGTACGTGCAAAAACGGCTTCTTTCTCATCACTCTCCCATACAGCTTCTCCTTGTGCAAAGTGCGCTGTATTGTTACCGATGCACAGTGACACCATCTGCAGCAAGATGATGCTGCAGCTCTTTGGAGGTGGTCTGTGGATTGTCCTTGACTGTTCTCACCATTCTTCTTCTCTGCCTTTCTGATATTTTTCTTGGCCTGCCACTTCTGGGCTTAACAAGAACTGTCCCTGTGGTCTTCCATTTCCTTACTATGTTCCTCACAGTGGAAACTGACAGGTTAAATCTCTGAAACAACGTTTTGTATCCTTCCCCTGAACAACTATGTTGAACAATCTTTGTTTTCAGATCATTTGAGAGCGGGCTGTCCATGTTCGGCGACCATCAAACTTAACTGAACTTGAATTGTTTTGTAGAAAGAAATGGCCCAAAATACCTTCATCCAGGATCCAGGAACTGATTAAAAGCTACAGGAAGCGACTAGAGGCTGTTATCTTTGCAAAAGGAGGATGTACTAAATATTAATGTCACTTTTCTGTTGAGGTGCCCATATTTTTGCACCGGTCAAATTTTGGTTTAATGCATATTGCGCATTTTCTGTTAGTACTATAAACCTCATTTCAATCCTGAAATATTACTGCGTCCATCAGTTATTAGATATATCAAACTGAAATGGCTGTTGCAAACACCAAAATATTTAGAACTAAAAATGATTAAGATTAATAGGGGTGCCCAAACTTTTTCATAGGACTGTATTTAGGTCTGTAAAATAACAATAATAAGATATTTTCAGTTGAGACATAAAACGACGCTCAGTCATTGGAATATGTAAGATTTATTATGCACTGGAATAAACCAGGGTAAGGCCCATTTTCCTCTTCACTTCCATATCTTGAATTCAGTAGCACAATTTACTTATACTTTAGGATTTATCTTCATTTACTACAACCAAAAAGAGAAGAGTGTTACAATCATTGCTAAATAGAATAGATTGTTATTATGTGCCTTTTTACTGTGGATTTATTATTTTTGTATTTTTTTTATAGTTGCATGCAACACTTTCCTTGTGGTGATTAGACTTAGGGTTCACACGTAGTTTTCTTGGTCCAGATTTTGACACGGGAAGCCGCGTCAGAATCCGGACCAAAATGGGCCTGCAACTGTCGCGGCTTCCGACAGCCGCGACTTTCCACTCCGGATTAGGCCCAAATGAATGAGTCTAGTCCGGAGGGATTGTCTTGACTCGGACGCCGCAGTGGAATCCGTGTTAAGATAGGGGAGGTCGCTTCTTTTTTAAATTCAATGGGAGGCGTTTTTTTAACCCGGATTTTGATGTGGATTCCAAAAAACTACGTGTGACCTAGCCCTTAGGTTTCTTAGGCTGAATCCTGTGCCCCAAACACTGTAAATGGGTTGCCGTTATCTTTAGTTATTCCTATCAAAATATCAGTATTTTTGAGTGAATGTTTTACTAAGTTTTGGGGGATGTCGGTTAGAAAATCATTATCCAAAACTGGAGCACAAAAATTCAGATGCAGTTACAATTTCCTTATCAACCAATTGTTTGGCATCTACTGTTTGTAAACAGGCTATAGCGGCATCATCATCCTCTATAGGACAATTGAGGAGTTTTACTAGTTGTATGGAAAACCTCCTCAACCTTTCTTGGCCTTTCACGAGAAATGAATGCCCAGTTTGGTGTCGGTGTTCCACTTAAAAAAACAACTATTTTAAAATAAGAATGACTTACTGGACTTATCACGGAAGCAGCTCCTGCATTACGTTCAAAAATTGTCATATTCTTTGGATTTCCACCAAAAGCTGCAATATTTTCATGAACCCATTGAAGAGCCAGCCTTTGGTTAAACAAACCAGCATTTCCTGGAGCTTTTGGATTTCCTGGAAAACCTAAGAAACCCAGTGCTCCAAGTCTGTAGTTGATTGACACTACGATCACTTCCTCAGAAGCTGCCAGCACACTTCCAGCATATGTATCTAAAGAATAGGGGGGGCGGAGCCTGACCGCAGAACAAGACGGCCGCCTAAGAGAAGAGCTCCCGTCACCTCGCCTGGTTGCCGGAGGATTACTTAGCCCACAGGAGCCAAAATGGTCAAACCTCCAAGGGATAAGGTAGGGGAAAGACCGGAGACCCCAAAATCTAAAAAGAGCATAGGGGCTCTTGAAAAATTCGTTCGCAAAAAGACTATGCAGTCTCCGGCGCGCACTCACAATATGACGCCCTCGCCTTCCTCCTCAGTGGAGTTAAGGGACATAGAGGACTCAGATCAGGAAGATCTTCCTAACGATATGGAGACTTCTGATTTAATAGACTCCTCGCCTATCTCTAAAGCCTACCTAAAAAAGATTTTATCACAATCCCTGGCACAAGCTATCTCCCCAGTGATGAAGGAGTTAGGAGAGATAAAAGCTGAAATGTCCCACATGGGCTCCCGTCTAGATGTAGTTGAAAACAACCAGTCCGCCATCTTATCTTTCTGCAACGCTACAGAATCATGCTGCAGGCAGCAACTAAATGCCCTAAATATTGCTTTGGAGAGGATTGAAGACCAAGAAAATAGAGGGAGGAGGAAAAATATCAGGTTCAAAGGAATACCAGAGTCCATTTCACATCAAGAACTACCTGCAGCTGCCACAAAAATCTTTACCACACTTTTGGGTGATGAGCAGGCTGCTTCTATCTCCATAGAGCGTATTCATAGAGCTCTACGTCCAGCTCCTTCCTCTGCAGAACCCCCTCGGGACGTTATCTGTGCCTTATTATGCTACACAGACACCGCAGCAGTGCTTAGAGCTGCCAGATCCTGTAAGGACCTATCTCTAGATGGGGAATCCATATTTCTCTATCAAGACCTGTTGCCCTCTACTCTTTATAAGCGGCGCATTCTCCGGCCTTTAACTTCTTACCTAAAGGAGAAAAAGATCCTCTTTCGCTGGCTTTTTCCATTCGGATTACAGTTTCAACATGATGGCAAACGCTGCACTATTAGAGTCCCTGACGACCTTCCAGCAGCCTGGGACGTGCTCAGAATTGACCCCATATCGATATCTTCTTGGCTTTCGGTCACTGACCAGCATCTGGACTTCCCGAAGCTCCCATCAATCGAACCATGGATAAAGGTGTCCAAAAGCAAATCGACAAAATCCAAGAGACTACCATTATGAGCTCTCAGAGCTGCTTTTTGCTTCTAAATGAGTAGATATGCATATACAGGACTTTTTCTTATGTGATTAGTCGATAATTATAGGAATATACTGTTCTCCCCTTATCACTCTCTCTTTATCTCCCTCCCTCTCTACCCCTCTACTCCCCCTACTCTTACTTTTTCTACTTACTTACCCGGCTTATCTCTTATTCTCCTACCCCCCGCCCCTCTCTTTCCTTCACCATCTCCATTTTCTTACAGTATTTTGTCTCCTGTAATTTGTTTGATCAGGTGTATATTTAGCTACGGCACACCAGGCGTTGACATTGATCAGGAAGACCATGCATGAGACGTGGTCTTTGCCCCACTCCGTCCACCACCCCACCCCTAAATGCTCCCATTCGAGTGTTTACCTTGTTTTGGTTCAGTTGTTATCTGAAGTTTTGTTTATTAACCTGTTCGTTTATAGGTCTACAGACTTTATATTTGAGTGCGAATACTTTTCTGGCTTTCTGGTACTCCAACTAATCCCACTCCATCTCAAACAATATGGCGTCACTTAAGTTCACGTCTTGGAATGTTTATGGCCTAAACATTCCTCAAAAACGGTCCCAATTATTTACACTTCTGAGACGTCTTAAATCTGACATCTGCTTCTTGCAGGAAACTCACTTTAAGTCTTCCCACATACCTAAATTGCCCACGCACCATTTCAAACATTGGTTTCATAGCTGTTATTTTAAAGCTTCCAGAGGGGTCTCTATTGCTATTGCTAAAACTGTCCCTTTTGAACCAATAGTTATTTGTGCTGATCCCGAAGGACGTTATATATTTGTCAAAGGTAAAATTGGCAATCAAGTAGTGTCATTAGGCAATCTTTATGCGCCTAATGTCAAACAGCCCAGCTGGATTTTGCAGATTCTCTCCAGATTTAAAGATTTCGCTGAAGGAATGAAAATAATTGGAGGCGATCTAAATATTGCGCTTAACCCAAATATTGACTCATCATCCCCTCATACTGCCCATTCTCTAGCTAGTCTTAATAAGGCCCTAGGGGACGTAGATGTTATAGATTCTTGGAGAATATTTCACCCTTCATCCAAAGACTTCACTTATACTTCTAATGTGCCTTCCTCTTCACACTGCCTGGATTACTTGTTTTTATCCAAAAACTGTGTAACTGCTCTAACTGCCGTTGAAATCGGTTCTCTTACAATTTCAGATCACGCACCTGTCTCCATGTCCCTAACCCTTCAGAGCCTTCCAGTAAAAGCTTGGACCTGGAAGCTTAATGAGACCTTGCTGGACGAACCTCGCCACGTAGCTGCACTTGCTTCCAAGCTCCATCGTTTCTTCGCTGAGAACCCTGCCTCTGATACATCCCACGCCATAACTTGGGAAACGCATAAAGCGTTTATAAGAGGTGAGTTAATAGCACTTGGGGCGAGAGTCAAGAGAAAAAGGATGGCTCATTTGAATAGCCTTCTAGCGAAAATTTATGCCCTTGAATGTGTGCAAAAGCGTTCTAGAGCTTTGGCATTACAATCTGAATTGTCCGATCTTAGAAACCAACTACGTAACCACCTAAATATTAATTATGCTAAGAGCTACCAGTATTCGAAATTTAAATATTATGCACACGGGGACAGAGGAAACAAAATTATGACACAAATGATTAAAAAACGAAAAGACTCGGCTTTTATCTCTAATATAACCCCTGACAACGGGCCCCCAGTCACGTCTACAGAAGAAATTGCCTCTCAGTTTCAAAAATTCTACCAAAACTTATACAATCTATCCCCAGCCTTAGACCCTACTTGTCCAGAGTCTATTTCTCAAATGGACGAATTCCTAACTGGTCTAAAATTGCCCTCATTGTCTAGGGAACAGGCCCTCTCGCTTCTCCAACCTATCTCCTCCCAAGAGGTGCAGAAAGTATTATCCTCGCTCCCACTGGGCAAATGTCCAGGCCCAGACGGACTCCCCGTGGTCTATTATAAAAAGTTTGAACAAATATTGCTCCCCCATTTGACTAACTGGTGTGAAGAACTTAGACAGGGAGGCTCCCTTCCACCACAGGCCCTAGAAGCCACTATTACTATTTTACCAAAGGAAGGAAAGGACCTTAGAAAATGCGGTAGCTATAGGCCTATATCTTTATTGAACATTGATGTGAAGCTATGGGCGAAAGTATTATCATCTCGTCTCCAGCTTCTCCTCCCTTCACTAATACACCCGGAACAGTGTTGCTTTGTTCCAGGCAGGGAAGGCAACCAAAACTCTTGCAGAGTGATAAAATTACTCCAATATGCCATAAAAAGAAATCTGCCATTAGTCCTTCTCGGCACAGACGCCGAGAAGGCATTCGACAGAATAAATTGGACTTACATGTATCGCGTCCTTGCTAGACTAGGGATTCCCTCGGAATTCATATCGGCTGTCTCATCTTTATATTCTTCCCCCAGTGCCAGAATAAGGGTGAATGGTACTTTATCAGACCCATTTACTATTATGAATGGCACGAGACAAGGGTGCCCTCTCTCACCCACCCTCTTTATTTTAGTAATGGAAACTTTACTTCAAGCTATTAGGGACCACCCGGAAATTAAAGGGTTCAAGATAGGAGATGACACACATTATAGCGCTGCATTTGCAGACGACCTACTACTATTCGTTTCCGACCCGATCAATACCTTCCCACATATTCTCTCCCTATTGGATAAATTTAGCCAACTCTCCAATTTTAAGATAAATTATTCTAAATCAGAAGCGATGAACATCACTCTCTCTACCCCTGAACTTAGAGTCCTTCAACGTAATTCGCCATTTACCTGGCAACCAGACAAAATAAAATATCTAGGTGTCCAAATAACTAAAGACCCCAACTCACTATTCTTGGCCAATTATGTCACCCTACTACATTCCATAAAAACCTATTTAGAATCTCTGTCCACTCCCTTTGTTTCCTGGATGGGAAGGAAAAATCTGCTTCGCACCTATATACTACCTAAATTTCTCTATGTTATGCAGATGGTCCCTATTTCTATTCCGGCCTACTATTTCAAGAAAATTAGAGTCTTATTTACTTCCTTCCTTTGGGGCGTCAGGAAAGCTAGAATTTCCTATAATCATCTGATTCGCCCAAAGAAAATAGGAGGCTTTGGCCTACCGGATTTAATGACTTACCATAAAGCTATTCTTTTGAAAAGATGGTTACGTCTTCATTCTAGTGGCTCTGGGGCTTTAGATGTTTCGCTGGAACTCTGTTCTCTTGGCTCTCGTCTCCGGTCTGGGCTCTGGGGCCTTACCCCGCCCTCGGAAATTCCGTACCAAATTTCGGCAGCTGTGGCGAGGGCGTTCAGTGAGGTCCACAGGTCTTCTCAACTAGTGAGCCACCCTCCTATCTTGCTACCAGGGGACCTAACACCCTTTCTGATCCGACCAAATGCGAGAGAGGTGTCCGAGGTATGGAAACTTGTTAAAAATCATACTTTGGAAACGCTTCTAAACTGGGTCTCAATTCCGCCATCCTTACTTACACAAGCACACACCTTCCTTCAGCTTTCCGACCTTCAGCACACGCATTCCTCACTTAGACGATTATTCCCAAACGTGCCCAGGCCCTCCTGGTTTGAATCTTTGCTCACACAAAACCGATCCCCGAAAGGGCTTATCTCGCTTCTTTACAATTTTCTAATGACAACGTCCTATGTTGCTAAACCCGCATATATTGGGAGATGGGAAAAGGACCTACAGTGCACATTTTCAGAACCTGAAATAGCTAATATTCATAATAAATCACATGGATTTTCCCCGTGCATTAAGGTCCAAGAAAACTCCTTTAAAATTCTCACTAGGTGGTATAATGCCCCGGCTGATCTAAAGATGAAGCGTCTAAGGGGGGATGATGTTTGCTGGAGGTGTGGTGAGAGCGGAGGCACCTTAGGCCATATGTTTTGGTTTTGTAATAATATTACTTCATTTTGGTCGCAAGTTGAAAACACGATCATTCAAATTACCCATAATAGAGGCTTTAAACTTTCACCAACCTCGGTATTATTGTGGCTACCAGATGTTTCATGGACCCCTTCCAAAAACAACTTACCTACTCTATTGGTTCAGGCGGCGAAACTATTGATTCCTTTGCATTGGTTGGATAAGGATCCTCCCACACTCGCAGAATGGTTAACTAAAATAGATGAATTAGCGAGACTAGAGGAACTGCGCAGTTGGGAATTAAGAAAACATCAGTCCTTTGTTGACCTTTGGCGTCCCTGGTTTGAGTTTAGGAACTCCCGGAATCCTTAGATTCTCTCTTCTCAACATCACAATATACCAGAAAGTCCCAGTATCTCTTTACATATAAACATCAGACCTTACCGGTTCTTACCCATTCCCTCACATTCCCACTCAGCCCCCCTCCTCCCCCCCCCCCCGACCCCTCCATACCAATGTTCTTTATACCAATGTTCTTTGTATTTTTTGTAACCATTCCATTTCTCATCAAGCTGATTACATTCTCCAAGCTTGTTATTTACATTCTTTATTTTTGCTGTGCTTAACAATATGTTGCTTTCTGTATTGCTTTGTCTAAACTGCATTTCATCACTTAATAAAATGAGAATTTGAAAGAAAGAAAGAATAGGTACCAGAATTAAGCCCTCCTCCATCGATGAACACCATGACGTGTGCTGGTTTACACATGGTTTGTGGAACCCATAAATTCAGATTCAGACAGTCCTCACTCATTTCATTTTCGACATTCCCCATATCTGTCTCAGATATCTCACTGGAGAAACCTTTACTCTGGTAGCAAGAGTTTCTATAGGTGGTGGCTTCATAAATGCCTTGCCATGGTGCTTCTCCATATGGTATTCCAAGATAGGCTTTGACAGCACAAGCTTTCACAGACTGTTTTATTCCCCTCACTCTTCCTTGCTTAATTTCCACAATTGTGTCATCTTCTGTCATAATATATACAACAAGTATAGTTAGAACCACGAAACAGGTTTTGTAAATGTAGAACCTCATATTTTTGTGCTCTAGGTCTGGAATTTTAAAAACATAATATATTAATGTTTGTGAAGGACGCATCACTTTATTTAACACAGAAGCACTTTACATATAAAGTATTTATTTTCTTGTTTCTAAACATTGCATGACTATACACATATTCACGTTACACGACTATACACATTACAGACATTACATGACTATACACCTATACACGTTACACGACTATACACATTACAGACATTACATGACTACTGTATACACATACAGTGTTGGTCAAAAGTATTGGCACCCCTGCAATTCTGTCAGATAATACTCATTTTCTTCCAGAAAATTATTGCAATCACAAATTCTTTGGTATTATTATTTTCATTTAATTTTTCTTCAATGGAAAATCACAAAAAGAATTGTCAAAAAGCCAAATTGGATATAATTCCACTGCAAACATAAAAAGGGGGTGGACAAAAGTATTGGCACTGTTTGAAAAATCATGTGATGCGTCTCTAATTTGTGTAATTAACAGCACCTGTTACTTACCTGAGGCACCTAACAGGTGGTGGCAATAACTAAATCACACTTGCAGCCAGTTGAAATGGATTAAAGTTGACTCAACCTCTGTCCTGTGTCCTTGTGTGTACTACATTGAGCATGGAGAAAAGAAAGAAGACCAAAGAACTGCCTGAGGACTTGAGAAGCAAAATTGTGAGGAAGCATGAGCAATCTCAAGGCTACAAGTCCATCTCCAAAGACCTGAATGTTCCTGTGTCTACCGTGCACAGTGTCATCAAGAAGTTTAAAGCCCATGGCACTGTGGCTAACCCCCCTAGATGTGGACGGAAAAGAAAAAGTGATGAGAGATTTCAACACAAGATTGTGCGGATGGTGGATAAAGAACCTCGACTAACATCCAAACAAGTTCAAGCTGCCCTGCAGTCGGAGGGTACAACAGTGTCAACCCGTACTATCCACCGGCGTCTGAATGAAAAGGGACTTTATTGTAGGAGACCCAGGAAGACCCCACTTCTTACCCAGAGACATAAAAAAGCCAGGCTGGAGTTTGCCAAAACTTACCTGAGAAAGCCAAAAACGTTTTAGAAGAATGTTCTCTGGTCAGATGAGACAAAAGTAGGAAAAGGCATCAACATAGAGTTTACAGGGGAAAAAAAGAGGCCTTCAAAGAAAAGAACACGATCCCTACAGTCAAACATAGCGGAGGTTCCCTGATGTTTTGGGGTTGCTTTGCTGCCTCTGGCACTGGACTGCTTGACCGTGTGCATGGCATTATGAAGTCTAAAGACTACCAACACATTGTGCAGCATAATGTAGGGCCAGTGTGAGAAAGCTGGGTCTCCCTCAGAGGTCATGGGTCTTCCAGCAGGACAATGACAAGGACACACTTCAGGTCAGCACTAGAAAATGGTTTGCGAGAACGCACTGGAGACTTGTAAAGTGGCAGCAATGAGTCCAGACCTGAATCCCATAGAACACCTGTGGAGAGATCTAAAAATGGCAGTTTGGAGAAGGCCCCCTTCACATCTCAGGGACCTGGATGCGGGTGCCAATACTGGATGAGGGTGCCAATAACTTTTAACTTTTGTCTGGCCCATTTTTGGAGTTTTGTGTAAAATGATCAATGATTTGACTTTTTTTTCATTCTCTTTTGTGTTTTTTCATTGCAAGCAAAATAAATGAAGATATTAATACCAAAGAGTTTGTGCTTGCAATCATTTTCTGGAAGAACACGGGGATTATCTGACAGAATTGCAGGGGTGTCAATATTTTTGGCCAAAACTGTATGCTGGTGCTGTCTTGAAGCGGTGGTCTCTCTCTCTCTCTCTCTCTCTCTCTCTCTCTCTCTCATATTTGGTGGCACTGCCCTATCTTGACCCCATTCTGGACTATGGTCGAGGCTATCATACAAGCCGTCTCTGGAGTGCCTTTCAAACTCACGCCTTCACAGATTGCTCTTGGTCTACCTGACCAATACCTGCAGCCCTCCAGAGGTGACCTTGTAAACTCCTATGCTCTCTACATTGCTAATACCACTCAAATGGTTGCAACCGGTTCCTCCTACTAAACTGGAATGGTTTACAAAAATCAATGAAATCTGCAGGTTTGAAGAGTTGACGGGTTGGTGCTTGCATAAATGGGACAAGTTCTTTAAAACCTGGTCCTCTTGGTTGAACTTCCTACAAACTTCTGCTGACCCGAGGAGCGGGGGGTGTCCCAGGACATGAGTGGCTCTCGCTGCTCTGATGTGATTTGATCCGTTCTGACTTGATTTGTTTGCTGTGATTTAACTTACCCTACATTAATTTAACTCAGGTTTTATTTATATCTGCTTAACTTCATTTAACTTTATCTTTTATAATTAATTGAAAATAAGTGTTAATTTTTCACGGTCGTCATGTACTCTAGGGACAAAAATAGAATATGGCGTATATGTTGTTGATCAAGTACAAATGTAGAAGTAATGGTCATGTGCAGGGGTGTAACTACCGAGGTTGAAGGGGGAGCAGCTTTCAAAGGGCCCAGGATGTTAGGGGCCCAGCGACAGCCGCTACTGCTGCGTTTTTTTTTTTTTTTTTTCTTAATAGGTTTTTACCGGCTGGAGTTACTCCAGTTGGTAATGAGCCCTATTTATATACCGATCCTGACAGGGGCTGGGATTGGTAAGTGATGCCGTGGGCCCCACAAACAGATCCCCGAGTATAATGATTAGAGGCCCGGGAGCTGTAAGAGAACATAAAAAACACTGTTACTTACCTCTCAGCGCTCCAGACAGGCTTCGGGCCTACTTCTCTGACATCCCTGACGTAAGTGGCAGTGTTTTTTATGTTGGTATCCCCTCTCAGTCTCCGAATATTATACTCTGGGCCTGAAAAAATGCCCGAGTATAATAATTGTTCATGGGTGTTCACAATGGGGCATAATAGTGTGTGCAGGGGACACTATGGGGGATAATACTGTGTGCAGAGGCCACTATGGGGTATAATATTATCTACAGGGGCCACTATGGGGCATAATAGTATGTGCAGGGGCCACTATGGGGCATAATAGTTTGTGCAGGGACCACTATGGGGCATAATACTGTGTGCAGGGTCCACTATAGGGCATAATACTGTGTGCAGGGGCCACTATGGCGCATAACAGTGTGTACAGGGGCCACTATGGGGCATAATAGTATGTGCAGGGGCCACTATGGGGCATAATAGTTTGTGCAGGGGCCACTATGGGGCATAATACTGTGTGCAAGGGACACTGTGGGCATAATATTGTGTGCAGGGGCCACTATGGGGCATAATAGTATGTGCAGGGGCCACTATGAGGCATAATACTGTGTGCAGGGTCCACTATAGGGCATAATAGAGCACACAGGAATGCGGGGGGAGGCGGGTTGGTCGTGGTCTTTGGCGTCAGTCGGGGGTTGGGTGAGGGTTGGGAGAAGGGCCCATGTCAAAAGCTACAGGGCTTCGCCATTCCTAGTTATGCCACTGGTCATGTGAATAGCTCCCATTCACTGACATTGAATGTAATACTGTTGTGTTAAAAAAAAAAATGGACATCACATGGTCATTCAAGCAGGACTTTTCTCTGCGTTTTTTGGGTGGAAACCCAGTGGACCTCATAATAGTCCATGGGGTACTTGGGGTTTCTATAGGTAACCGCCTTGTAAGTGAATTGGGATTCCGTTATTTGGGTCAGTTTTTTAGTCAATTTCAGGAAAGAGGGACACACTCACCATATGGCAGGTATACAGTATACTATCTATCTATCTATCTATCTATCTATCTATCTATCTATCTATCCATCTCCTATCTATCTATCTATCTATCTATCTATCTATCTATCTATCCATCTCCTATCTATCTATCTATCTATCTATCTATCTATCTATCTATCTATCTCCTATCTATCTATCTATCTATCTATCTATCTATCTATCTATCTATCGCCTACCTATCTCTTCTATCTATCTATCTATCTATCTATCTATCTATCTATCTATCTATCTATCTATCTATCATCTATCTATCCATCTCCTATCTATCTATCTATCTATCTATCTATCTATCTATCTATCTATCTATCTATCTATCATCTATCTATCTATCTATCTCCTATCTATCTATCTATCTCCTATCTATCTATCTATCTATCTATCTATCTATCTATCTATCTATCTCCTATCTATTTATCTATCTATCTATCTATCTCCTATCGATCTATCTATCTATCTATCTATCTATCTATCTATCTATCTATCTATTTTTTTTTCAGATACTGCCAGCACATGAAAGATAATAAAAAGGAAAAAGAAAATGATGCCAGACCTCAGAGACCAGACAAATAAAGAATCCAGGCAACTCTCCAAAGTAATGGTGAAAAGGAGTGGTGTGCCTTATTCACCCACAGCAATGTTTCAGCTCTAAACACTAGAACATTTTTCACGTAGTGTCATGGTGTGCAAGCCTACCAAACTTATATATATATGCATTTACAGTATATGTATATATATATTATATATACCGTATATACCGTATATAAGCCGACCCCCCTAATTTTACCACAAAAAGCTGGGAAAACTTATTGCCTCGAGTATAAGCCGAGGGGGGGGGGGGGGGGGATGCAGCAGCTACTGGAAAATTTCAAAAATTAAAATGGTTTTTGGGTGCAGTAGTTGCTGGGTGCTGGGGAAGGGGAGGGGGTGTTTTGGTTGTCTGTCTGTCCCTTCCCTGAGCTTGAGGACTGGGTTTTTCTCCCCCACTTGGAATTCAGTCTGGCTGAATATAGGGAATCTGCGGCGCTCCTATTAACCCCTTCCTGACGGAAGAGGAAGTCAGCAGATCCCCTATATTCAGTAGACCGAGCACTGTCAGACACAGGGATACCGAATGTGTTTGTGTGTCACAGTAATTTTCTACTTTTATATGTATTCTAGGGAAAGGAGGGATTTACAACTTTTATTTATTTTACTTTTTTATAATATTTTCAAAATCTTCTTTTCTTTTCTTCACTATTCTATGGGAGATTCTATACATTACTATCGCGGCTGGTCATAGACCCCCCCCCTCCCAAAACCCCCCCCAAAAAACGAGGGGGCTTTTTCAGCACAAAAACTGTGCTTAAAAGTTCGGCTTATACTCGAGTATATACATATATATGTGACAAAATTATCACTATATAAAATTTCACTAATAAATATGAGAATCCATAACATATCACACCACATAACATCACACCATAGTGAATATCACATTAGAAGCTCTGAATAAATACAATTTATATAAATCATTTTCATACATAGTGTGCAAAATATATAAACTAGAGTTAAATATATCACTAAAAATTCATATAGTGTAGGTACAACATTAATAAAAAGCAATTACTTACCTTAGGGGGATCTAGATTATAACAGAGAACCATATGCTGATCCTAACCCTCACCTCAGTGACTCTGCTGCTCTACTGCTTTTGCCTAAAGGCTATGTCTAATATAGTAGTGCCAAGTATTTACTGAGCATGCTCGAAATAGATCACATTCATCATCATTAGAGATGAGCGAGTAGTATTCCATCGAATACCTAGCTGCCATAGGAATGCGTGTAAATGGCCGATCACCAACGGGTTAAGCGCAGTGAATATTCGATGCGCTTAACCCGTTGGTGATCGGCCGCTTACACGCATTCCTATGGCAGCGAGGTATTCCATCGAATACTACTTGCTCATCTCTAGTCATCATGCTTCATACATGTACTCAGCAAGCCATAGTACTAGAGGAAAATACCCTACATGTGGGTGTAAACTGATGTTTGGGCACATGGCAGTGCACAGAAGGGAAGGAGCGACACATTTGAAGAGTAGATTTTGCTGGAATAGTTTTCAGGTGCCATGTCTCATTTGCAGAGCCCCCAGAGTAGCAATACAATGGAGACCCTCCAATAGTGACCCCATTTTGGAAACTACCTCCCTCACAGAATTTAACATTGTCTTTGGTGAGCATTTTGACCCCACAGCCGTTTTCCAGATTGTATTAACATTGGGATGTGTAAATGAAGTTTACATTTTCTAAAGGGGTTAAGAGAGAAAAAGCACCCCACCAGATGATCATCTCGAGGGCCCAGGTTGTGATACATAAAGAGCACCACAACATGTAAGGATAAAGCATCCTTACATTAAAGTATTCTTAGCATAGGTCATGAATACCAGATCAGTGTGGATCTGACATTTGGCACCCCTACCAATCAGCTGTTTGAAGAGACAACATTGAATTGGACTGATCAGAACAGACCATGTGATTGATGAATGTTACGTCACTGGCGTGTGAAACAGAAGCGACACTCATCAAAGCACCACTGACAGCTGATTGGTGGGGGTCCTTGGTGTCAGACTCCCACCAATCAATTAGTGTTTTTCCCTTATGAATCGCTGCCTCCATTGCATGTTTGTCAGTATGCAACTGAGCACTTGGATGCAACAAGGGCGCCGCCATTGCTACAAAGAGCTAATTTGGTCATTGACAAAAATATCAATATCTCGAGAACAGAGGCAGCGATTCACAAGTGGAAAACACTTTGATTACCTGGTAACGGAGTCCAGACGCTGGTGTGAATCCAGCATAACCTATCTATCTGCAGGGCTGTGGTGATTTGCTGTTCTGATGATACTAATCTATCTATCTGCAGGGCTGGGGTGATACACTAGGTTCTGATGATACTAACCTATTGATATGCAGGGCTGAGGTGATATGCTGGTTCTGATGATAGTAACCTATGTATCTGCAGGGCTGGGGTGATATGTTAGGTTCAGATGACACTAACCTATCTGCAGGGCTGGAGTGATATGCTGGCTCTGGTGACAGTAACCTATCTGTGGAGCTAAGGTAGTATGCTGGTTCTGGTGACAGTAACCTATCTATCTGTAGGGCTGGGGTGATATGCTGGTTCTGGTGACACTAACCTATCTATCTGCAGGACTGGAGTGATATGCTGGTTCTGGTGACACTAACCTATCTATCTGCAGGGCTGGGGTGATATGCTGGTTCTGGTGACACTAACCTATCTATCTGCAGGGCTGGGGTGATATGCTGGTTCTGGTGACACTAACCTATCTGTCTGCAGGGCTGGGGTGATATGCTGGTTCTGGTGACACTAACCTATCTGTCTGCAGGGCTGGGGTGATATGCTGGTTCTGGTGACACTAACCTATCTATCTGCAGGGCTGGGGTGATATGCTGGTTCTGGTGACACTAATCTATCTGTCTGCAGGGCTGGGGTGATATGCTGGGTCTGGTGACCCTAACCTATCTATCTGCAGGGCTGGGGTGATATTCTGGTTCTGGTGACACTAATCTATCTGTCTGCAGGGCTGGGGTGATATGCTGGGTCTGGTGACCCTAACCTATCTATCTGCAGGGCTGGGGTGATATGCTGGTTCTGGTGACACTAACCTATCTGTCTGCAGGGCTGGGGTGATATGCTGGGGTCTGGTGACCCTAACCTATCTATCTGCAGGGCTGGGTTCTGGTAATAGGCTCCCTTAAAGCATGAAGTCATATATAGCTCAACAGAAAAAGAGACCGTGTCATGTGACACAGTAAGAAAAGTCTTGTTATCCTTCTTAACCCCTTCCCTCCAATGGCATTTTTTGATTTTCGTTTTTCATTTTTGACTCTCCCCCCCCCCCTTCAAACCCCATAACTTTTTTATTTCTCCGCTCTCAGAGCCATATGAGGTCTTAATGTTTGTGGGACAAATTTTTCTTCATGATGCCATTTAGTATTCTGTACAATGTACTGGGAAGCTGGAAAAAAATTCAGAATGGGGTGGATTTGAAGAAAAAGCGCATTTGTGCGACTTTCAAGAAAATCATCCAGGCCCTTCTTGACGTTTTCAGCCATAGATATCCTTTAGTAGAGAATTCTATAGTCTCACCGCTCTTACTGTATAGAAGCACCAACCTTTTTTTCTTAGGTGTAAAGAGATCTCTCTGTACTGCCCATTTATATACTTGTACAATGTCATAAGGTCACCCCTAACCCCAAGTTTGATAAACTGTTTTTGCATTGTAATCCACCAATTTTCTTAATTACCTTGGATCTCCTCTATTCCCATTGAAGTTCAGCTATGATACTCTTATATATGTTATTCTATGCCATTCTTATATACAGGTGCATATGTGGCCAAACTAGTGATTTGTATAGAGGCAAAACTGTGCCCTTGTCATGCACAGCAGTTCATCTGAGGCATTGCATGGTTTTATTTGCCTTGGCAGCAGCTTCCTGGCACTGATTGCTATAATTAAGTTTACTTTCAATGAATATCCCCAGGTCTTTTTCAGCAGTAATCTTACATAGTATAAGACATAGTTGTAAAACTTGTTTCCCATGGTCTGTGTACATAACTTTGCATTTATCCACATTAAAACTCATTTTACATTTCCTTGCCCAAGCTTCCAGCTTCCGAAATCTCTCTGAAAAATGACTCTCTCCTCTATGTTGACTACTTTACAGCACCCTATGCAAATATTGAGATGGTCCTTTGTAAATCCTCTACCAGGTCAGAAATATAATGCTAAAAGGTAGAGGACCCACTACTTACCCCTGTAGCACCCCATATGGTGACTGTGACCCAGCCAGAGTACGTACCTTTAATAACCAACCTCTGTTTCCTATCCATGAGCCCCATATATTTTCCTCCTAGTCCCAGTATTTTCATGTTATGTACCAACCTTTTATGTGGTTCACTGGATGTGCACAGGGGCCCAGGTGCCTTAGGGGGGTCATAAGGGGGGACATCAGTATTGAGATTGCAGCTTCCTTCTGGCCCATAAGCCAAGATGACCCACAGATGACCCTAACCACATTAAGGTTCCTTAAACTCCTTAGCACCCATAACCATCACTTCCAAGAACTCAGTGTAGGGATGAGGTAGGGGGCCCTGGACAAAAGATTGCACCGGGACCACAAGACTATAGTTACACTACTTATCCTGTTCATTGCCATGATGATGAAAGCAGGAAAGATGTGTTTATGCTTTCAGCCTGAAAAACCACTCTAAAGTTCTTGCCACTAGGTGTCTCCTTTCTAACTAATTTGCTGTTCACACTTCCGTGAAGGGTGTGGTCTGGGAAGACAAGCATGTCCCAGTCAGGCAGCTAAAGGGTGTTGGGTAAAGCACCACACCAGGGAGGTCAGCTGATTAATCAAGGCCTGATATTAGTCTGTGTGTGAGGACTAGGAGGGTGGCACCACACAGACAGAGCTGATCTGTCTAGACCAAATCTACAGAGCAGGTACTGTGCCACCCATTGTTGTTGCCAAGGTGGGAGACTGGGAGCTGCAACACTCAGGAGGGGCCAGGGCTGGTATCACTGGTGATCATATCTGATGTGGCCGGCTTGCAGGGTGTCCCTGGGTCCCAAATGTGCACAAAATCCCCTTTTTGATGTCCCCGATTACCCGCCCCCTCTGATATCCGACAATGACAACAGACAACCAGGCTTTGGGGGTAATCGTTGCTCTTTTTACTAGCAGGACAAAGTAATACAGATGTACATATGGGGGAATTCTTCACATACAATACAGCAATCTTTGTAGGCAGTGTCCAATTAAGCAGGTGATGGAGCAGGAATGTTTTGGATAGATTAATTAATAGTTGCTTGAGTAGTAAACTTGTATATACTTGTAAAGATGGCCTGTATCCAGGGGGTTAGTCCTCAACAACTGGGTACACGTATGTAGAAGAGCAAATACAATTTTTCTTAGCAGCGGGAGATTCTCGATTTCTGCCAGGCTAGCTATGGGCTTCTTAAATATAGATTTGTCCCAAAGACTTACTTGGATAGAGAAATACGTGTGAGGTCCCAGATGTATGGATAAAACAGGTCCGTAAGCTTAGTGCTTGTAAGATTGGAGCTTCAGAGGAAAACACTCTCTGAAAAAGATCTCGAGTACAGAGGGGGAGACATCTTTGCTTGCAGGGCTGTGGGAGCTGGTGGCCATTTCTCCATGTGCTCAGTCTGCTAGCTGACTACACAAAAGGCAGACAGAAGGTCCCCCACCCCCCTCGAGGGGGCTGTAACTCGACTCCTCCTCCAGGCCAAATCAAGGGAGCTTGATTGGTCCTGAAGGTCACCTGATTATAATGGACGCACCTTCACACTGACAACTCAAATTACAATGGCAACGTATAGGCAGGTGTAGTACACACAAACATCCACAAGATGGCGCATTAATAGACCCCCTGTGTGCTGGCTCTGGAAAAATAGAAATGAAGGAATGAAGGGGCAATAAACGCTTTACCTTATATGCAAATGTCCATATCATCTCGGTCTGCAAGGACTATAAAAGGGAATTGGACTAGCAGTACCGGGACATTACATACACCCCCACTAAGAAAAGAGCCGTCCTCGGTGACTAACTAGCGCGGAGGAACCTAGAGAGACGGGATGCACATAGGTAGTAGGGTTAGATACCTGAGAAACAATAAACAGAATAATGGCAACCAACAATGTGACATGACTTATGTAAAAGAACAATACCCCGTGATTATATGCAAAACTAAAACATAATAAACAGTAGAAACATAATGCCAATAGGTGGGTAGAGTCTCTTTCAGCAATAGGGCATTGTCCATGGAAAGGTTCAGGGTAGGCATTATGTGGCAAAATACAGTCCTCAGTAGTCCATAGGCTGTAGAGAGATATATAATGCAAGACAAGAACATAACAAAATGCTTGGGATTACCCAGGTACAGAGGCTTAAATGGTTGCTAACTAACTAATTAATAAGAACATAGGTATATGAAAGAGGCAAAGTATATATACATGAAAGGATATGGTTGCTCAGTCTCTATAGTGAGCTGGCGGAGTTCCCTTGGTGCTTCACTCTGATCGCCTCAGCACTTGGTCTTCTACTTGCGCAGGAACACTGGAAACTGGAACTCCATCTTGTGCCGGTTCAGGAGCAGCAATTGGAGCAGCAATTGGAGCAGCAACACTGGAGTCCGGAATTTCATCTTGTGCTGGTTCAGGAGTAGCAATTGGAGCAGCAACACTGGAGTCTGGAATTCCCTCTTGTGTTGGTTCAGGGGCAACAACTGTAACCGGGACATGAGTCGGGATAGGAACCGGAACAGGGACAAACTGGTAACAGCCTGGGATAAGAAATTGAGATCTGAAGATTGATTCATCTACAGAAGGCTGTCTTGGAGGAGTTGCCATCACAGGAACTGGTTGGTAGACAGTTGTAGCTTGTGGTGGTGCTGACATCATCAGTAAGTCCTCTCTGGTGCACAATTTGATACGGTTCCGATGCACTGTTTGTGGAGCCATGCCTGGTTTCTTTACTTCATAAACATCGGACTCTGAATAGGGAATTGCTGTAATGGTGTATGGCTCTGTTTCCCAAAGAGAATCAAGTTTTCCAGTTCTGTGGTACTTCTTTAACCATAGTTTGTCACCAATGTGTAAAGGTGTAGCATTAGCTCTTTGGTTGTATTTCTCTTCTTGTCGTCTGTGAGCTTCCTTCATGCGACAGTCGACTATCTCTTGCGCTTCTTGCATTCGGCGCTGATGTTCTAGAACCCAATCAGTCTTTGGCAGAGGGTTGATCACATCTGGTATCTGAATTCCTAAAGCACGATCTTTTGGAAGTTGACCTTGTCTTCCAAACATTAGGAAGTATGGTGAATAGCCTGTAGAACAGTGGGTAGTGTTATTGTAGATCTCCACTAATTCATCAAGTAGTTGAGGCCATTCTGCTTGTTTGGTGAAAGATGCTGTTCTCAGCATGTTGATGAAGATCTGGTTAACCTTCTTACAAAGTCCATTCCCTTGGGGATGGTAGGCAGTTGTTCTCAGCTTTTTGCAATCATGGAACTGGCATAGTTCTTGGAAAAGCTGTGACTCGAATGCAGGTCCTCTGTCAGTTAGGACTGCTTCAGGACACCCGTAGTGTCTCACATATTCTCGGTAGAATGTGGTGGCTGTGGTACGTGCGGTGAGGTCTTTAACTGGCACAACGACTACCCACTTGGAGTAGTGGTCCACCATGGTAAGGGCATATGAGTAGCCTGAACGAGTCGGGGCTAACTTCACATGGTCAAGAGCAACTAGTTTGTTTGGTCTCTGAGCATGGATGGGATGTTGTGGTGCTCTAGCATCCTTCTTACCAGTCTTAGTAAGGTTGCAGGTTGGACCTTCACTACACCAACTCTCAATGTCGGCACGCATTCCAATCCAATAGAAGCGTTGGCGTATGGTGGCTTCAGTTTTCTGCACTCCAAAGTGTCCAGATTGATCGTGGTAGGCATCAAGAATGATCTTGGCATCCCGCCTAGGAATGAGAATTTGGTGCAACCTCTCACCTGAAACAGGATCTAAGGTGTTGCGCAGAATCAAGCCTTTCTGGATGAAAAGTCTTTTGCGCTGCCTCCATAGGCGTTTGAGCTCAGTATCTGTATACCGTCTTTTGAGTCTGACAGGTATTCTTCCAGTGATTAGGTAATCATAGATTTCACCTATGACACGAGATTCTTTCTGGAGGGTTTGCCATCTAGATAGGACTTGAAGTGGGTCAGATTTCTCTTGAGGACCTTCTTGAGGACCTTCAGGCTGTGTAGCAGCAATGACGTTCTGCGTAGCAAACTTCTGATAGAAGGGAGGCATCTCAACATCTTCCCACATGTCTTCTTCAGGAGGTTCTTCTCCTATAGGCAAATGGGATAACGCACCAGCGTTTATGTTGGTCTTACCACTGCGGTATTTGAGGTCTAAATAATAGTTCGCCAAACTGGAAGCCCATCTCTATTCGAGGGCACCTAGCTGTGCTGTGTTTAGGTGAGCTAGAGGATTGTTGTCTGTGTAAACGGTAAATGGTGTAGCCGTAAGGTAGTCTTTGAATTTCTCTGTGACGGCCCTCACAACAGCAAGCAGCTCTAACTTGAATGAACTGTAATTGTGATCGTTCTTCTCAGCACCTCTCAAGCTTCGGCTGGCATAAGCGATGACTCTCTCTTTGTTGTCCTGGACTTGTGACAGTACAGCTCCTAGGCCTTGATAGCTGGCATCTGTATAGAGACGGAAAGGGTGGCTGTAGTCAGGATAAGCCAGGATTGGAGGAGAAGTCAACAAGGCTTTCAAAGTCTGGAATGCAGTTTCTTGTCTTTCAGACCAATCAATTAGGAGTCTTCTGTTTGAGTTTTCTTTAGGACAACCACGTAGCAATTCTGTCAGTGGTTCCGCTACCTGTGCAAAGTGAGGTATAAAGCGGCGGTAGTAGCCCGCGAATCCTAGAAAACTTCTGACTTCTTATACTGTCTTTGGAGTTTCCCAGTCTTTGACAGCAGAGATCTTGTCAGGGTCAGGCTGGATACCTTCAGCACTGACTACATGACCTAAGTAATTGACCTTTGGTTTTAGCAGGTGGCATTTTGAAGGTTTTATCTTCAGGCTGTGTTCAATAAGAACCTGGAACACTTCTGCTAGGTTGTTCAGATGGTCTTCATAACTGCAAGAATACACAACGACATCATCAAGATACAGCAAAACACTCTGGAAGTTGAGGTGGCCAAGACATCTCTCCATGAGTCGCTGGAATGTTGCACAACCCAAAAGGCATGCTATTAAACTCATAAAGTCCCATCGGGGTGGTAAAAGCTGTCTTTTCTCTATCCTCAGGAGCCATGGGTACCTGCCAGTAGCCACTGGTTAGGTCGAGAGTTGAGAAGTATGCAGCTGAACCAAGAGCAGTGAGGGATTCTTCGATCCGTGGAAGAGGATATGCATCTTTATGTGTGATGTTCAATCTTCTGTAGTCAACACAGAATCTGATGTTACCATCCTTCTTTCTTACCAAAATGATAGGTGCTGCCCAAGGACTTTGACTTTCTTGGATGACTTTGGTGTCTTTCATCTCCTTTATCAGCTTCTTTACTTGCTGGTAGTTAGCAGGAGGGATTGGATGGTATCTTTCCTTGATAGGAGGATGATCACCTGTGTTGATTTTATGCTGGATCAAAGAGGTTTTCCCAAAATCAAGTGGATGCTTGCTGAAAGCTTGGCTGTGCCGTTTTGCAACTTTGATGACACCATTGATGTGTTCCCTAGGGGTATTCGCATCCCCAATGTTGAGTTCATTCCACCAGAAGGTAGTAGGTTTGTGAGTACCTCCGGCAGGGACATGAATTGACTTTTGATAAGCAAGTGCTTCATCATCTAGGATGTCTTCTGAATCGAGCTGATACAGTTGAGCAACGGACTTAAACTTGTGCAATTCAATAGGTGCATCACTATAGGTTGACTAGCCGTACTGGTACTTTACCGTTGGAGACGGTGACGATGCTTCTGGCGGCTTTCACCAGTGGCTGTCCTTCAATCTGAATAGGATCAAGAAGAGCTTCGTAATCTTCGTTGTTAATGCCTGGACGAACTCGGCACCAGATGAGAGTCTCACTGTTAGGAGTCAGAGTAACGGGTCGGGCATCCTGGATACGGACACGACAGATTTCACCATTACGGTTAGCAAACTTCTGCTGGGCACCGAGCACTTTGATGGTACGTTGTACAGCTTGCCTGTAAGAAAGAGTAGCAGTACAGAGAGAAGCATGCAAAGCATCTAGCAATTCAGTGAATACATGACGCATAACATTCATGCCTAATACCACTGGTGTAGCCATTCCCTGAGACTCTGTAACAATTACACCTTGTCGTGGTAATTTACGATCACCAATACGAATGGTGGGTTCCCAGTAACCTAGTTGGGATATAGGATGACCATTACTTGCAATCAAACATAACTTAGCTTTGCCCACAGAATTGAGTATGTCAGAGTCCCAATATTTCTCAAAGGCTTGTTGCCCAATAGTTGTTACTTGTGACCCAGTGTCCACTAAAGCTTCTAATGGTACACCCTCAATCCAAATAGTTATGTACGGGCACTTGGAGACGAATCTGGATGTCCATGGCGATTGTCTCCCTGGGCCTTTGGATTCACCTCCCGAGGGGCGGCCCTTGGCCTCGGTGGTGTCCCGTTTAACTTAAAGCACTGGTATTTGTAATGCCCAACACGCTCACAGTAAGTACAATAAGGACGTTCACGTTGTGAAGACCTGTCCGGAGGAAGCCTATCAGGACTTGGGTGGCTAGAGTGAGGCTCTGCAGGCAATGTTCTAGATAAAGAGGGCTCACATGATGCAGATTGGCCTTTTAATTCCTTGAGGGCTTGGCAAAGAGATTCCACTACCTGAGCAAGAACATCGGTGGTAGAGGGCATAGTGGCAGGAGTAGGAGCCTGTACAGTCTGAGTTGCCTGCATGGGCACAATAGGAGGTAATGGAGATGCAGCGGAGATTCCACCAGCCAGGTCTGGGGAATATGTGGCAGAGTAATAATTAGCACAAGGTGAATCAGTTCCCACTATTCGTAAGGCCAAAGTCTTAAAGTCTAGAAAAGACATGGTTGGATTTTGGGCTGCTAGCATGCGGAGTTGACTCTGTATTAGTCGTGAGTCCACGCCTTCTATGAACCTGTCTGTAATAATGCTTTCTGCAGCAGTAGGATCAATGTGGTCAACTTGGCGCAGAGCCCTATATGCTGACTGGAGTGCTAGTGCATAGTCTCTGAGGGTCTCACCTGGTCTCTGCCGTCTGTCATAGAATTTAAGACGAACCTCAGTTGATGATTGGACTTCAAATTCTTTTCTCAGACGAGTGAGGATCTGGTCAACGGTGGTCTTTTCTGTCGGTGGCCAGGAACGAACTTCCTCAGCAGCTGGACCTTCAAGTTGTCCTAAGAGAAGCTGTACCTGCTGTGTGGGAGAAAGTGATACAAGTTCAAGAGTACGCAATATCTTTTCCTGAAACCCAGTAAGGGTATGAGGATCCCCTCTGTAACTTGGAAGACTGGAGGTTCCTATAAAGAAAGGCAAGCCTGTCGCTATAATAGGAGTTGGAGCAGAGATGGTAGCTGTCTCCTGAGGTGCAGGAGCACTGGAGGATGAGGTTGTAGTGTTATCTGCGCCAGACAGGTCATCTTGAGGCGATGTAGACATTTTTGCAAAGATTAGGATACTGTCTCTTTAAGTAAAATAATAAGGCTTCTGTCTCTTTTACGAAATGCAAATCTCAACAAATACAAAGTCACTTTATAAAATGCACTTATCAGTATCCCAGGAATGGCAGATAACAGCAGACAATGGCAGTTGAGGTTCTTGGCAGACGTGATGAACAGGAGCTGCAGGCAGGATGAAGATCACTTTGATCCTTGAAGAGATAAGGAGTCTCTGCAAAAGGATTGGGGGCAGGGAAGCTGGAGTCTTGTTACAGCTGGGATGGATTTGGATTCAGTGCTTTAGTAAAGATGGCGACACCCAGTTTTGGCACGTGGCGGAATTTTGGTGGGTGGAGTTTACTCCTGCTGAATTGCTCAAGTAGCTAGTCAATCCAAAATGATGGAATATACAGTCACACAGCATGGGATACAACAACACAGTCTCAATAAGGCTTCCACCCCCACTTTGTAGAAAGCACTGGTGATTTCGGTTAGTCTGGGAGCAGTAGTTCTACAGAGATAACATACAGTCTTTGAGGCAGGCACAGAGACACAATGCTTTCACCCCCACTTTGTAGAGAGTACTGGTGATTTCGGTTAGTCTGGGAGCAGTAGTTTTCGAGAAGAAACATACAGTTTTTTTAGGCAGGCACAGAGGCACAATCCTGTTCGTGACGCCACAAAAAGGAGAGAGTTGCAACACTCAGGAGGGCCAGGGCTGGTATCACGGGTAATATATCAGATGTGGCCGGCTTGCAGGGGGGTCCCTGGGTCCCGACTGTGCACAAAATCTCCTTTTTGATGTCCCCGACTACCCATCCCTGCTCTGATACCTGACAGTGACAACAGACAACCAGGCTTCGGGGGTAATCGTTGCTCTTTTTACTAGCAGGACAAAGTAATACAAATGTACATATGGAGGAATTCTTCACATACAATACAGCAATCTTTGTAGGCAGTGTCCAATTAAACAGGTGATGGAGCTTGGAGCAGGAATGCTTGGGATAGTTTAATTAATAGTTGCTGGGTAGTTAACTTGTATATACTTGTAAAGATGGCCTGTATCCAGGGGGTTAATCCTCAACAACTGAGTACACGTATGTAGAATAGCAAATACAATTTTTCTTATCAGCGGGAGACCCTCGGTTTCTGCCAGACTAGCTACGGGCTTCTTAAATATAGATTTGTCCCAAAGACTTACTTGGATAGAGAGGTACATGTAGACATCCCAGATGTATGGATAAAACAAGTCCATCAACTTTAGTGCTTGTAAGATTGGGGCTTCAGAGGAAAGCACTCTCTGAGAAGGATCTCGAGTACAGAGGGAGAGACATCTCTGTTTGCAGGGCTGTGAGAGCTGGTGGCCATTTTCAGCTCTCCATGTGCTCGCTCTGCTAGTTGTCTCTACACAAAAGGGCAGACAGAAGGTCCCCCACCCCCCTCGAGGGGGCTGTAACTCGACTCCTCCTCCAGGCCAAATCAAGGGAGCTTGATTGGTCCTGAAGATCACCTGATTATAATGGACACACCTTCACACTGACAACTCAAATTACAATGGCAAAGTATAGGCAGGTGTAGTTCACAAAAACATCCACAAGATGGCGCATTAATAGACCCCCTGTGTGCTGGCTCTGGAAATATATAGAGAAGGAATGAAGGGGAGGAAACGCTTTACCTTATATGCAAATGTCCATACCATCTCGGTCTGCACGGATTATTAAAGGGAATGAGACTAGCAGTACCGGGACATTACACATTTATCTGTTGAAACATTCCTTGACTTATCTGCTGAAAAGTCAAGTGATGTATCTGCTGCTCTCAGGGGGGAGGGAGGAGGGGCTAAGTGCAGGGGAGTGAGCCTGGAGGGGGGTGGGGGGGGGGTAGTTTACACTTTGGGGGGAAGGGGCAGCCAATACAGACCCGGCATCCCCTGTAATAGAGAGGCGGATGTCGAGGAGGGTTAGATGCCAGCACAGATGCCGGGGCCTGTGACATCGCTACGCTCCTGCCCTGCATGAAGCCAGCAGCGGCAGGAGCGATGCTGCTATTCCGCTCCTCCGGCCCCCCCTCCCCTCCGGAATAGTAGCATCGCTCCTGCCGCTGCTGGCTTCATGCAGGGCAGGAGCGTAGCGATGTTGCAGGCACCTGTGCCGGTGTCTACACTCCCCGTCATCCGCCTCTCTATTACAGCAGATGACGGGTCTGTATTGGTATTGTGAAGGCTGGGGAACTGACTGGTCTCACCATCTATGAGCGCGCACGCAGGGCCAGCGGCATAGAAGCGACGTCATCTCGCCGCTGGCTTTGCATATGTAACCCCGCCCACCAATGACGCAACAAAGCCGGAAGAAAGAAGATTTTACAGCAGCGAAGACTGGTGAGTATGCGACATGGGAATACCCCTTTAATACCAAAATGGCCACATCCTCTGACTTGGGAGGTATGACATTCTTAAAGGGATTCTACCACTAAAACACTTTTTTTTCTAGTTACCACGTCGGAATAGCCTTTAAAAAGGCTATTCGTCTCTTACCTGTAGAAGTGCTCTCCGCCGCGCCGTTCGTTCAAAATACCGGTTTGTACCGGTATGTTAATGAGTTCTCTCGCAGCGATGGGGGCGTCCCCATTGCAGCTCGAAAACTCACCGCAGCGCCGCCTCTCCGGTCTTCGGTGTCCTCCCCTTGCCTCTTCAGCGTCTGTCGGACGCCTGCGCAGTATGCTCTCTGTTCGGCGAAGATTGCCGAACGTACTGCGCATGCGCGAAAGTTCGGTGCCCGCACTATGGCTGGGATCGCAATTTCGCGCATGCGCAGTACGTTCGGCAATCTTCGTCGAACAGAGCGTACTGCGCAGGCGTCCGACAGTACGCTGAAGAAGCAAAGGGAGGACACCGAAGACCGGAGAGGCGGCGCTGCGGTGAGTTTTCGAGCTGCAATGGGGACGCCCCCATCGCTGCGAGAGAACTCATTAGCATACCGGTACAAACCGGTATTTTGAACGAACAGCGCGGCAGAGATCACTTCTACAGGTAAGAGACGAATAGCCTTTTTAAAGGCTATTCCGACGTGGTAACTAGAAAAAAAGTGTTTTAGTGGTAGAATCCCTTTAAAGGAATTGTCCAGGGAGTTTACATACTTCCCAACTTCTGAAGAACTGGAAAAGGGACAAAACGTGCGGCACACGCAGCGCTCTGTGGCAAGTTTGCTCCACCCACTTGTATGTTGACTCCATCCATTCTCATTCATTTTTCATGTGCCCCCACACAGTATAATTCTCCTACAATCACCTGTAAGTTATATTCCCCCCTCCATCTCTGCCCCAATGTCATGTCCCCCATCTCTGTCCCCAGTTTCATGTCCCCCATCTCTGCTCCCAGATTCATGTCCCCTCCATCTCTGCCCCCAGATTCATGTCCCCCCATCTCTGCCCACAGATTCATGTCCCCATCTCTGCCCATAGTTTCATGTCCCCTCATCTCTGCCCACAGATTCATGTCCCCCCTCTCTTCCCCTAATTTCATGTCCCCCATTTCTGCCCCCAGTTTCATGTCCCCCATCTCTGCCTCCGGACGCAGATCTGAGTTGAAACCGGGACATACCTCCCGCCGACTGGGACTGCGGGACAGGACACTGAATCTGTGAATGTCCTGCGGAATCCGGGATGGTTGGGAGGTATGGGAGAGGACCGAAAGATCTGGGGTTGAATCAGGGAAAATATTTTGATATGTTTGTGTATATAGTTTTTTTTTCATTGTGACGCCTTGGACAACTTCTGATATTTGACTTGTCCCCTGATATTGACCAGAGTGTGCAGCATTCCACTTCTTGGATCCCCAGGGATCGGCTGTTACCTCTAGTTGACCATTTTCACTACAAGCAGGTCTCCTAATATGTGTTCAGGTTATTGTTGTACACAATGGCGCCATGGTGATACCAAGGGGACACCAAGGACACAGGGAAATCACTAAATATGTACCAGGAATTGCCCAATCGGTGATAACTCCCATTAGCTAATCAATTTTGATTGACACAAGGCATTATTACAGTTTACAGGATAGAAGGCCTCCGGTAATGATTGGTGCTGTAGCTGGCGGTCCCACTTCCATGGACACCGTTACCCATACCTCCCAACCGTCCCGATTTCCGCTGGACATTCACGATTTCGGTGACGTGTCCCGCGGTCCCGGTTGGCGGAAGGTATGTATAGGTATGAACACATACGCGGCTAAAGCAAGGAGCTGTTAGAGCTCAGCTCCTTGCTTTGCCGCTGCACGCCGGCTATAGGCTGTGTAGACGCGATGTGATGACGTCACATCGAGTCTACAACTGTGTGCGAGAGAGAGGCGCGGAGAGAGTGGCGGGGGAGCGAGGACAAGGTAAGTGTAATGTGTACACTGAGGTGGAACGTGAAACTGGGGGCAGATGAAGGAGAGGACGGCATGACACTGGGGGCAGAGATGTGGGGACATGAATTTGGGGGCAGAGATGTGGGGACATGAATCTGGGGGCAGAGATGGAGGGACATGAATCTGAGGGCAGAGATGTGGAGACATGAATCTGGGGGCAGAGATGGAGAGGATATGAATCTGGGGGCAGAGAAGGGGGGACATGAATCTGGGGGCAGAGATAGGGGGAAATGAATCTGGGGGCAGAGATGGAGGTGACATGAATCTGGGGCAGAGATGGAGGTGACATGAATCTGGGGGCAGAGATGGAGGGGACATGAATCTGGGAGCAGAGATGGGGGGACATGAATCTGGGGGCAGAGATGGGGGGACATGAATCTGGGGGCAGAGATGGGGGACATGAATCTGGGGGCAGAGATGGGGAGACATGAATCTGGGGGCAGAGATGTGGGGACATGAATCTGGGGGCAGAGATGGAGGGGACATGAATCTGGGGGCAGAGATGGAGGGGACATGAATCTGGGGGCAGAGATGGAGAGGACATGAATCTGGGGGCAGAGATGGAGGGGACATGAATCTGGGGGCAGAGATGGAGAGGACATGAATCTGGGGGCAGAGATGGGGGACATGAATCTGGGGGAAGAGATGGGGACATGAATCTGGATTACAGAGATGGAGGGGGGACATGAAACTGGGGGGCAGATGAAGGGTGTATATGAAACTGGGGGAGAGATAGAGGGGGGACATATAATTTACGGGTGACTGTAGGAGGATTATACTGTGTGCGGGCACGTGAAAAATGAATGAGAATGGGCGGAGTCAACACAAAATTGGGCGAGGCTAATTTTGCCGCGGCACACTAAGCACGCCGCACATTTTGTCCCTTTTTCGGTTCTTCAAAAGTTGGGAGGTATGCCGTTACCGGTTGGTGCCCTTGATAAATTTTAAGGGGTGTATTTTCCAAATTGAGGTAATCTGTTCAGGGTTTCCATTGTACTGGCACCTCAGGAGCACTGCAAATGCAAAACCTACTTCTGTAAAATCTGGTCTCCAAATAGTTCAACTTTGCATCCAAGTGGGGCATGGTGCACAACAAATTGTGCACATTCTCCTTTAACCCCTTGTAAATATGAAAAATATATGGCTAAATATGTTTGGGGGGAAAAAATAATTTTTCAATGGTAATATATTTTGCAAAACACCTGTAGGGTCACAATATTCACTGTACCCCTTTATAAATTACTTGGAGAGTTTACAAAATGGGGTCATTTGTTGGGGGACTTTGACTGTTCTGCCACCTCAGGGAATCTGCCAGCAAAATCTGCCCTCGATCGAGGTATTCCATCAGATACTATGGTATTCAAAATATTCGATTACAATCGAATACCACAAGGTTTTCACTGTTGATATTCAATTCCCCTCCCACCTTCCCTGGCGCTATTTTTGCACCAATAGCAATGCGGGGGAGGTGGGAAAGGAAGTAGGAAAACGTAGGCATTGAAAAAAAAGTAAAAAGTCATTGGCTGGCTAAATCAGGTGACCTCCGATTTATAAGAATAGTGGCCGTGAGATTTGTTTCAGGTGCGATTTGGATGTAGATAGGGAGAGACGTCTGCTCAGGGTTAGCTTGGAATTAGCTTCTGTTAGGCAGAAATATCAAACCAACAGCTCTTATAAGAGCTACACTGCTTGAAAAGTGTATATACATCCTCAGTATACAGTATACATTCATCCTGCAGATAATTTTTACAAAAGCCCTTTTAAGGGCTCCAATTTTACCACTGATATACAGTATACCTGTCCCGTATGGGTGTGAAGCAAGGTGCATACTTGCCATCCGGTATATACCGTACTTTCTATACGCTCTAAATATTTACCGTCCGTAAACACTACGGCGTTTACCGAACAGGAAAAATATTTTTATAGATTTGTAGAGCGGGCGATTTTGGACACGGGGATACCTAACATGTATATGTTTCACAGTTTTTAACTACTTTTATATGTGTTCTAGGGAAAGGGGGGTGATTTGAACTTTTAATTCTTTTTATATTTTTTTATATTTTTTTTAACTTTTTTTTTTTTTTTTTTTTGCATTTATTAGACCCCCTGGGGGTGTTGAACCCCAGGGGGTCTGATCACTAATGCAATGCATTACAATGCTAATGTATGGCAATGCATTGCAAAAAAGCATCCTTTCTTTTGCAGGCTGCATAGACTAGCCTGCAAAAGAAAGGATTTGCAGACAAGCCTGGAAGCCTGTACAAGGCTCCCGGCTGTCATGGCAACGGGACGTCAGCCCTGGAGCATGCTCCAGGAGCCAGCGATCCCGGCCAAAATGGCGGGGCATGGGCGCCGCCGGGAAAATGGCTCCTCCGGCGCCTTTGACCGCGGCGCCGGAGGGGTTAATGCTTCCGATCGGTCCGGGGACCGATCGGAGGCATTAGAGCCGGTTGTTTACTGCTTAAAGCAGTAGACACCCGGCGGCTATGGCAGCCGCCCGGCTCCCGGGCGGTCGCCATAGTTACAGACCCGACATGCGCCGTACTATTACGGCGCATGTTGGGAAGGGGTTAATATATATTTCTTTTTACTGTGTATTTTTTTTTTTTTTTTTTTAGTTACATGCAACGCTTTCCTTGTGGTGATTAGACTTAGGGTTCACACGTACTTTTTTGGTCTGGATTTTGACGCGGGAAGCCATGTCAGAATCCAGACCAAAATGGGCCTGCAACTGTCGCGGCTTCCGACAGTCGCGACTTTCCACTCCGGATTAGGCCCAAATGAATGAGTCTAGTCCGGAGGGATTGTCTTGACTTAGACGCTGCAGCGGAATCCGTGTTAAGATAGGGGAGGTCGCTTCTTTTTTTAATTCAATGGGAGGTGGTTTTTTAACCCGGATTTTGACGTGGATGCCAAAAAACTACGTGTGACCTAGCCCTTAGGTTTCTTAGGCTGAATCCTGTGCCCCAAACACTGTAAATGGGTTGCCATTATCTTTAGTTATTCCTATCAAAATATCAGTATTTTTGAGTGAATGTTTTACTAAGTTTTGGGGGATGTCGGTTAGAAAATCATTATCCAAAACTGGAGCACAAAAATTCAGATGCAGTTACAATTTCCTTATCAACCAATTGTTTGGCATCTACGTTTTGTAAACAGGCTATAGCGGCATCATCATCCTCTATAGGACAATTGAGGAGTTTTACTAGTTGTATGGAAAACCTCCTCAACCTTTCTTGGCCTTTCACGAGAAATGAATGCCCAGTTTGCTGTCGGTGTTCCACTTAAAAAAACAACTATTTTAAAATAAGAAGGACTTACTGGACTTATCACGGAAGCAGCTCCTGCATTATGTTGAAAAATTGTCATATTCTTTGGATTTCCACCAAAAGCTGCAATATTTTCTTGAACCCATTGAAGAGCCAGCCTTTGGTCAATCAAACCAGCATTTCCTGGAGCTTTTGGATTTCCTGGAAAACCTAAGAAACCCAGTGCTCCAAGTCTGTAGTTCATTGACACTACGATCAATTCCTCAGAAGCTGCCAGCACACTTCCAGCATTTCTATCTAAAGACGAGGTACCAGAGTTAAGCCCTCCTCCATCGGTGAACACCATGACGTGTGCCGGTTTAGACATGGTTTGTGGAACCCATACATTCAGATTCAGACAGTCCTCACTCATTTCATTTTTGACATTCCACTTATCTGACTCACTGAACTTTGCATAGTTATCATCTTCACTCTGGTAACAAGACTTGCCATAGGTAGTGGCTTTGTAAACTCCATGCCATGGTGCCCGGGGTTCTGGTTTTTGGAACCTTTTTTCTCCTGTTGGTGCTTCTCCATATGGAATTCCTAGATAGGCTGTGACAGTACGAGACATCACAGACTGTTTTATTCCACTCACTTTCCCCTGCCTTATTTCTACAATTGTGTCATCTTCTGCCATAACATATACAGCAAGTATAGTTAGAACCACGAAACAGGTTTTGTAAATGTAGAACCTCATGTTTTTGTGCTCTAGGTCTGGAATTTTAAAAACATAATATATTAATGTTTGTGAAGGACGCATCACTTTATTTAACATAGAAGCACTTTACATATAAAGTATTTATTTTCTTGTTTCTAAACATTGCATGACTATACACATATACATGTTACACGACTATACACATTACAGACATTACATGACTATACACATATACACGTTACCGACATAAGTTGCATCAAGGGTGACTCTACCAGCCAAACAGTACCACTGTCTGTACAGGCACAAGAGCACTAATTCAGCTGTGTACAGGAGGTCCAATTTTTTTTCAACGAATGCTATGGATTAGTTACTATAAAATAATTTTCATTCTTTTGGGGAGAGCATATATCCTACTTCCTACTAATCCTACTAATATTATAAATGTGAAAATTGTGTGTTTGGATGTTTGTTCCTCAATCACGCAAAAACGGCTATCATCTGCTGTAATATTGAATGGTATATGATCATCTATTTCATCCATCTCTGCTTGATCCCTGAACTATATTCTAGCATTTCCATGTGTTCTTATCTGTACTAGTGTCATTTCTTTTGATCCTCACTGATCTGATTTTATGGCTGTTTCTGACCAAGAGTTTACTTAGATCCACACTGCTAGTGTCCTCATGTGACACAGTTTGTAGACTAATTAGTTAACCCCTTCCCGCCGATGGCATTTTTTGATTTTCGTTTTTCGTTTTTGACTCCCCTCCTTCTAAACCCCATAACTTTTTTATTTCTCCGCTCCCAGAGCCATATGAGGTCTTAATTTTTGCGGGACAAATCTTTCTTCATGATGCCACCATTAATTATTCTATATAATGTACTGGGAAGCAGGAAAAAAATTCAGAATGGGGTGGATTTGAAGAAAAAATGCATTTCTGCGACTTTCTTACGGGCTTTGGTTTTACGGCGTTCACTGTGCAGCCAAAATGACATGTCCCCTATATTCTTTGTTTCGGTACAGTTCCAGGGATACCAAATTTATATGGTTTTATTTACATTTTGACCCCTAAAAAAAATTCCAAAACTGTGTTAAAATTTTTTTTTTCTAAAAGTCGCCATATTCCGACAGCCGTAACTTTTTTGTACATAAGCATACGGGGATGCATAGGGCGTCTTTTTTTGCGGGGCCGGGTGTACTTTTTAGTTCTACCATTTTCGGGAAATGTTATTGCTTTGATCACTTTTTATTCAAATTTTTATCAGAATCATAACAGTGAAAAAACGGCGGTTTGGCACTTTCGACTATTTTTCCCGCTACGGTGTTTACCAAACAGGAAAAATATTTTTATAGATTTGTAGAGCGGGCGATTTCGGACGCGGGGATACCTAACATGTATATGTTTCACAGTTTTTAACTACTTTTATATGTGTTCTAGGGAAAGGGGGGTGATTTGAACTTTTAATACTTTTTATATTTTTTTATATTTTTTTTTTTACTTTTTTTTTTTTTTTTGCATTTATTAGACCCCCTAGGGGTGTTGAACCCCAGGGGGTCTGATCACTAATGCAATGCATTACAATGCTAATGCATTGCACTGCATTGCAAAAAATCATCCTTTCTTTTGCAGGCTGCATAGACCAGCCTGCAAAAGAAAGGATTTGCAGACAAGCCTGGGAGCCTTGTACAGGCTCCCGGCTGTCATGGCAATGGGACGTCGGCCCTGGAGCATGCTCCAGGAGCTGGCGATCCCGGGCAAAATGGCGGCGCCCATGCGCCGCCGGGAAAATGGCGCCTCCGGCGCCTTTGACTGCGGCGCCGGAGGGGTTAATGCCTCCGATCGGTCCGGGGACCAATCGGAGGCATTAGAGCCGGTTGTCTACTGCTTAAAGCAGTAGACACCCGGCAGCTATGGCGGCCGCCTGGCTCCCGGGCAGTCGCCATAGTTACAGACCCGACGTGCGCCGTACTATTACGGCGCATGTTGGGAAGGGGTTAAAGAGGACCTTTCACCATTTTGCCCACAGGCAGTTCTATATACTGCCGGAAAGCTGACAGTGCGCTGAGTTCAGCGCACTGTCGGCTTTCCCGATCTGGGCCCGGTGTGAAGAGCTTACGGTCCGGTACTGTAGCTCTTCTATGGTCAGAAGGGCGTTTCTGACAGTTAGCCAGAGACGTCCTTCTTCACAGCACAGCCAATCGCGCTGTGCTGTGAGAGCCGGGAGGAACGCCGGGAGTTCACATAAATCACTGAACCACCTTCTGTCTCTGTCCATGTTACTCCTCCTAGCTGCTGGGGACATCTCTACTAACCCCGGCCCTCCTTCCTTCACTAACTCTTCTTCCTGCACACATAGAAGGCCTACAAACCTCATCAATATTTACAGTGTTCCTTCCCCTCACCCCTCCCCTGTCTCTTTTACCTGCTCTCTCTGGAACGCCCGCTCAGTGTGTAACAAGCTAGAATACATTAATGACTTATTCCTTAGTAAATCCCTCGGCCTGCTCGCCCTTACTGAAACTTGGATCCAGCAGGCAGATACAGCCTCCCTTGCTGCTTTGTCTTATGGTGGCCTACAATTCTCACATACCTCTAGGCCTGACAACAGGCAGGGTGGTGGGGTAGGCTTACTTCTGTCACCACAGTGCATTTTTCAGGCCATTCCACCGGTTCACACATATAGGAACTTACGTACTATCGACACCCAGCACCTCTTAGATACTCTACAGTCCTCTCTGTCCCCCATCTCCTCAATCTGGCCACCAGTCAATATAATGAAACCCTTAAAAATGCATTGGATGAGGTGGCTCCCCCCTCCACTCGTAAAGTCCCACATAGGAGGCAGCAGCCCTGGCACACGCCACAGACACAATTTCTTCAGCAGTGCTCTAGGTGTGCCGAACGTCTCTGGAGAAAATCACGCTCACCTGCAGATTTCCTCCACTTCAAATTTATGCTTAAAACATATAGTTCTGCCCTTTACCTTGCCAAGCAAGACTATTTCACCACCCTCATCTTTTCTCTCTCCAGCAACCCTAAAAGGCTTTTTGAAACTTTTCACTCCTTACTCACACCCAGAGCCTCTGCTGCGCTGAACGGAGGCTGCCAGCCTGCTCTGTTTCTTGTGCCGGGTCCAGCACTTCTGGTCCCTGGAGGTGGAGGGGTGGTCTCCTCCTGGGACCGGAACGATACTTCTGGTGTCAGGGGAGGATCAACGGTGGGCTATTTAAGCCTCATTCCGGCTTCGGCCCATCGCTGGTTAGTCAGCCAAGAAGCCGGATTTTCTCACGCATCGATGTGTCGAATTGCATTTTTTCCTAAATTGGCTACTGCACATGTTAGAATAAGAGGCAAGAAACTCTGGTAATGCGGGACCACCCACAATGTGATGCATGCAGCTAATCAGCAGCCAGCCAGCCCTGTGATGTCACAGCTAGACATGAGCGAATGCCGTTCGATCAAATAGGTATTCGATCGACTATCAGGCCGTTCGGGATATTCGATTCCAATTGAATACAAGGCTGCAAATGTAGTAAAAATTCGTATCCCCTCCCACCTTTCCTGGCACTTTTTTTGCAACAATAACTGTGCAGAGGAGGTGGGACGGGAACTACGACAACGGAGGCAGTGAAAGAAATTGAAAAAACCCATTGACTGCCGAAAACATGTGACCGCTGATTCATAAGAATAGTATCGGCCATCTTCATCTCATATTAGTTTTGAAGTCATAGAGAGAGTTTGGTTTCAGTGCGATATACTGATATTAGCTTTAGTTAGGCAGGAAATAACAGCTCTTTTCAGAGCTAAATATAAAATCAATCTGCAAATCATGTAGTGTAGCAGCAGGGTACGTGGGCGAGGACGTGCACGTGGATATCCAGCTGGGTATCCAGTTCACAGTCCAGGTACTGGAGAGGGGCTGCCAGCAGTGCCCCTCATCAGTAGCAGCAGGGGAGGTGGACGTGGATATCCAGCTGGGTATCCATTCCACAGTCCAGGTACTGGAGAGAAGCTGCCAGCACCCAATTTACTCTTCCTCCTCATACTCTTCATCCTCCTCCTCCTCCTACAACCCCAGCCCCTACTCCTGTATATGATTTTTATTTTTTTATTAAAAGAAAAAAAAATTCCATTAACCCCCCCCCCCCCAGGGGCTTACAACTCGATTTTTTAGGGCTCCAGCCCAAGGGCCTGAAAAATTAATGTTTTAGGGCTCACCCCCCAAGGGCCTGAAAACTAATTTTTTAGGGGTCACCCCAAGGGCTAAAAAATAATACACTGCTGCTGCATGGCTCTAGTCACACCAAGGGCCAAAAAAAATGTATTTTAAAGGCTGTACTCACGCCAAGGGCCAAAAGCACTGTATTTTAAAGGCTCTACTCATTCCAAGGGCCCAAAACACTGCTTTTTAAAGGCTGTACTCACGCCAAGGGCTAATTTGCCCTCTCTTTATTAGCTCTTATTACATATTCAGAGTAACTTTTTGTAAAAATATATTACCCATTTTATTAGGAGCCATATTGAACAAATTATTCCTAATGAACTTGTTCCAAAATCTCACCACAAAACCAAAAATAATCATAGGTCAAAATTGTCTCTAAAGTTACATTTAGGGCCCCTTCACAATATGCCGATATACGCGCACTTCCCATTGAAATCAATGGGCTCTGTTTTGAAGCGCCGCACTAGGACACATGTATACGTGTCTAAATGAGCGGCGCACTTATGCCGTGTGAAGGGGCCCTTAGACGAATGAGGTGCAGTTTGTTAAAAACGTTCATTTTCTCATTTCAGACCCTCTCCCTAAACTAAGGAAGATTTCGAATTTATATCATTTGTACATTGTTAAGCTGGAGTCTTCAAGTCCTGCCTACCTCCTGTTCTGGGAGAAGGAAATGGGTATGACTCTGTCTTATATAGAGAAGTCCTCCATTCTAGACTCCTCCCACGGCTTTTCTCGGTGTATTAGCATACAGGAGAAATGTTATAAGTTATTGAGTAGGTGGTATAAAACACCAGAATTTCTGCGCACGCATAAGTTGGCACTATAATGTATGCTAGCGTTGTCTTGGAGCGGTGGGCTCTCTCTCTCTCATATTTGGTGGCACTGCCCTATCTTGACCCCATTCTGGACTATGGTCGAGGCTATCATACAAGCCGTCTCTGGAGTGCCTTTCAAACTCACGCCTTCACAGATTGCTCTTGGTCTACCTGACCAATACCTGCAGCCCTCCAGAGGTGACCTTGTAAACTCCTATGCTCTCTACATTGCTAATCCCACTCAAATGGTTGCAACCGGTTCCTCCTACTAAACTGGAATGGTTTACAAAAATCAATGAAATCTGCAGGTTTGAAGAGTTGACGGGTTGGTGCTTGCGACATGGGACAAGTTCCTTAAAACCTGGTCCTCTTGGTTAAACTTCCTACAAACTTCTGCTGACCCGAGCGGGGGGTGTCCCAGGACATGAGTGGCTCTCGCTGCTCTGATGTGATTTGATCCGTTCTGACTTGATTTGTTTGCTGTGATTTAACTTACCCTACATTAATTTAACTCAGGTTTTATTTATATCTGCTTAACTTCATTTAACTTTATCTTTTATAATTAATTGAAAATAAAAGAGTTAATTTTTCACAGTCGTCATGTACTCTAGGGACAAAAATAGAACATGGCGTATATGTTGTTGATCAAGTACAAATGTAGAAGTAATGGTCATGTGCAGGGGTGTAACTACCGAGGTAGCAGGGGGAGCAGCTTTCACAGGGCCCAGGATGTTAGGGGCCCAGCGACAGCCGCTACTGCTGCGTTTTTTTTTTTTTCTTAATAGGTTTTTACCGGCTGGAGTTACTGAGTTACTCCAGTTGGTAATGGGCCCTATTTATATACCGATCCTGACAGGGGCTGGGATTGGTAAGTGACGCCGTGGGCCCCACAAACAGACTGTTACTTACCTCTCAGCGCTCCAGACAGGCTTTGGTCCAGACAGGCTTTGGACAGACATGGTCATTTAAGCAAGACTTTTCTCTGCGTTTTTTGGGTGGAAACCCAGTGGACCTCATAATAGTCCATGGGGTATTTGGGGTTTCTATAGGTAACCGCCTTGTAAGCGAATTGGGATTCCGTTATTTGGGTCAGTTTTTTAGTCAATTTCAGGAAAGAGGGACACACTCACCATATGGCAGGTATACAGTATACTATCTATCTATCTATCTATCTATCTATCTATCTATCTATCTATCTATTTTTTTTTCAGATACTGCCAGCACATGAAAGATAATAAAAAGGAAAAAGAAAATGATGCCAGACCTCAGAGACCAGACAAATAAAGAATCCAGGCAACTCTCCAAAGTAATGGTGAAAAGGAGTGGTGTGCCTTATTCACCCACAGCAATGTTTCAGCTCTAAACACTAGAACATTTTTCACATAGTCATGGTGTGCAAGCCTACCAAACTTATATATACAGTCCTATGAAAAAGTTTGGGCACCCCTATTAATCTTAATCATTTTTAGTTCTAAATATTTTGATATTTGCAACAGCCATTTCAGTTTGATATATCTAATAACTGATGGACACAGTAATATTTCAGGATTGAAATGAGGTTTATTGTACTAACAGAAAATGCGCAATATGCATTAAACCAAAATTTGACCGGTGCAAAAGTATGGGCACCTCAACAGAAAAGTGACATTAATATTTATTAGATCCTCCTTTTGCAAAGATAACAGCCTCTAGTCGCTTCCTGTAGCTTTTAATCAGTTCCTGGATCCTGGATAAAGGTATTTTGGACAAACAATTCAAGTTCAGTTAAGTTAGATGGTCGCCGAGCATGGACAGCCCGCTTCAAATCATCCCACAGATGTTCAATGATATTCAGGTCTGGGGACTGGGATGGCCATTCCAGAACATTGTAATTGTTCCTCTGCATGAATGCCTGAGGATTTGGAGCGGTGTTTTGGATCATTGTCTTGCTGAAATATCCATCCCCGGCGTAACTTCAACTTCGTCACTGATTCTTGAACATTATTCTCAAGAATCTGCTGATACTGAGTGGAATCCATGCGACCCTCAACTTTAACAAGATTCCCGGTGCCGGCATTGGCCACACAGCCCCAAAGCATGATGGAACCTCCACCAAATTTTACAGTGGGTAGCATGTGTTTTTCTTGGAATGCTGTTTCTTTTTGGACGCCATGCATAACGCCTTTTTTTTATAACCAAACAACTCAATTTTTGTTTCCAAAATGAAGCTGCCTTGTCCAAATGTGCTTTTTCATACCTCAGGCAACTCTATTTGTGGCGTACGTGCAGAAATGGCTTCTTTCTCATCACTCTCCCATACAGCTTCTATTTGTGCAAAGTGCGCTGTATAGTTGACCGATGCACAGTGACACCATCTGCAGCAAGATGATGCTGCAGCTCTTTGGAGGTGGTCTGTGGATTGTCCTTGACTGTTCTCACCATTTCTCTTCTCTGCCTTTCTGATACTTTTCTTGGCCTGCCACTTCTGGGCTTAACAAGAACTGTCCCTGTGGTCTTCCATTTCCTTACTATGTTCCTCACAGTGGAAACTGACAGGTTAAATCTCTGAGACAACTTTTTGTATCCTTCCCCTGAACAACTATGTTGAACAATCTTTGTTTTCAGATCATTTGAGAGTTGTTTTGAGTAGCCCATGATGCCACTCTTCAGAGGAGATTCAAATAGGAGATCAACTTGCAATTGGCCACCTTAAATACATTTTCTTATGATTGGATACATCTGGCTATGAAGTTCAAAGCTCACTGAGGTTACAAAACCAATTTTGTGCTTCAGTAAGTCAGTAAAAAGTAGTTAGGGGAATTCAAATCAATAAAATGATAAGGGTGCCCATACTTTTGCACCGGTCAAATTTTGGTTTAATGCATATTGCACATTTTCTGTTAGTACAATAAACCTCATTTCAATCCTGAAATATTACTGTGTCCATCAGTTATTAGATATATCAAACTGAAATGGCTGTTGCAAACACCAAAATATTTAGAACAAAAAATGATTAACATTAATAGGGGTGCCCAAACTTTTTCATAGGACTGTATATATATATATATATATATATATATATATATATATATATATATATATACCGCATATACTCGAGTATAAGCCGACCCGAATATAAGCCGAGACCTCTAATTTTACGACAAAAATCTGAGAAAACTTATTGACCCGAGTATAAGCCAAGGGGGGGAATGCAGCAGCTGCTGGAAAATTTCAAATATTAAAATGGTTTTTGGGTGCAGTAGTTGCTGGGGAAGGGGAAGGGGAGGGGGTGTTTTGGTTGTCTGTCTGCCCCTTCCCTGAGCTTGAGGACTGGGATTTTTTCCCCCACTTGGAATTCAGTCTGGCTGAATATAGGGAATCTGCAGTGCTCCTATTAACCCCTTCCTGACGGAACAGGAGCACTGCAGATCCCCTATATTCAGTAGACCGGGCACTGTCAGACACAGGGATACCTAATGTGTATGTGTGTCACAGTAATTTTCTACTTTTATATGTATTCTAGGGAAAGGAGGGATTTACAACTTTTATATTTTTTTACTTTTTTATTATATTTTTTAAATCTTCTTTTCTTTTTTTTTTTCACTATTCTATGGGAGATTCTATACACTACTATTGCGGCTGGTCATACCCCCCCCTCCTCTCCCCCCCCCAAAAAAAAAAAAAAAAAAGCCGAGGGGGCTTTTTCAGAACAAAACCTGTGCTTAAAAGTTCGGCTTATACTCGAGTATATACATATATATGTGACAAAATTATCACTATATAAAATTTCACTAATAAATATGAGAATCCATAACATATCACACCACATAACATCACACCATAGTGAATATCACATTAGAAGCTCTGAATAAATACAATTTATATAAATCATTTTCATATATAGTGTGCAAAATATATAATCTAGAGTTAAATATATCACTAAAAATTCATATAGTGAAGGTACAACATTAATAAAAAGCAATTACTTACCTTAGGGGGATCTAGATTATAACAGAGAACCATATGCTGATCCTAACCCTCACCTCAGTGACTCTGCTGCTCTACTGTGTTTGCCTAAAGGCTATGTCTAATATAGTAGTGCCAAGTATTTACTGAGCATGCTCGAAATAGATCACATTCATCATCATTAGAGATGAGCGAGTATTATTCCATCAAATACCTAGCTGCCATAGGATTGCGTGTAAACGGCTGATCACCAACAGGTTAAGCGCAGTGAATATTCGATGCACTTAACCTGTTGGTGATCGGCTGCTTACACGCATTGCTATGGCAGCTAGGTATTCGATGGAATACTACTCGCTCATCTCTAGTCATCATGCTTCATACATGTGCTCAGCAAGCCATAGTACTAGAGGAAAATACCCTACATGTGGGTGTAAACTGATGTTTGGGCACATGGAAGTACACAGAAGGGAAGGAGCGGCACATTTGAAGAGTAGAATTTGCTGGAATAGTTTTCAGGTGCCATGTCTCATTTACAGAGCCCCGAGAGTACCAATACAATGGAAACCCTCCAATAGAGACCCCATTTTGGAAACTACTTCCCTCACAGAATTTAACATTGTCTTTGGTGAACATTTTGACCCCACAGCCGTTTCCCAGATTGTATTAACATTGGGATGTGTAAATGAAAAAGTTTTCATTTTTTAAAGGGGTTAAGAGAGAAAAAGCACCCCATAGTTTTTTTTTTTTTAATTTTTTTAAATGCTCATGAAAACAGCAATATCCCAAATGTGGTTGTACTCTTTTTTATGGGACACAAGTGGCAGCATCAACCGAGTATGTGGGGTCCTGGAAGCCCACACTCACTGGTTTAGACCTAGGGCTGCTGAAAATACATCAGTCTTGTTGCGGGGGGCCAGTGGGGTTATTAAGGTAGAGGAAACCCCATAGATGCTGTAGGCATAGTATCTAAGGGGTTAAAAACCCCAATTGTAGCTGAGTTGTAACTTGGAGACCCCTGAGTATAATGATAGTAGTGTTTGTGGGGTTCATCAACCCATGGCCTCACTTACCGATCCACGCTCCTGATCACAGCCACATTTGCAAAAGGGGAAGCGCCGGTAGCCATGAGTAGGAGCCGGGGTTGGTAAGTAAATAGGGCCCCTTACCTGCTGGGGTTACTCCAGCAGGTAACAGCCTATAAAAAAAAAAAAACACAACAGGGGCCCGCTGGTCCCTGTGGCAGCGGCTACCACTGAATCTGGAAATAATACTGCTGCATGCTGTGTTATCTTGTCCGGTAAAATGTGCCCCTTACTGGCCCTCACACAGTATAGCGCCTCCTTTACTAGCCCCAACAATCTATAAAACCCCTTTGCTGGGGCTCATAATCTACATTAACCCCCCCCCCCAAAAAAAAACAAAAAAACCTTTGCTGGTCCTCACACTCTAATGCCCCCTTTACTGGTCCCCAAATAGTATACTGTCTCTTTACTGGCTCCCTCACACTATATCAACCGTTTAAATGGTTCCTTCCAGAGTATACTGTCTCTTTAATGGCCCCCAGAAACTATAATGTCTCTTTACTGCCTCTCAAATAGTATACTGTAACTTTAATGGCCCCCAGACACTATATTGCCCACTTTACTGGCTCCCACACAGTTTATTGTCTATTTACTGGCCCCCAGATACTACACAGTCCAGTCACAGTAATGTGACTCCCTGTCAAAATCCAGAATAACCACCTTTGGCAGAGCGGACTGCTGTGAGACGTGCTGGAAGAGAGGGGATGTTGTGATGATATTCACTGGGATGTTGAGCCATGCTGACTCCAGTGCCGTGGCCAGCTGTGCTAGGTTACGCGGTTGAGTATCCATGGCGCGAACAACACGATCGAGGTGGTCCAACAGATTCTCAATTGGGTTCAAGTCCGGGGAATTTGCTGGCCAAGGGAGTACGGTAAACTCATCCTGGTGCTCCTCGAACCACGCCTGTAAACTGCGAGCTACATCGCATTGTCTTGCTGGTAGATGCAATCATCCGGAGGAAAAACAATTCTCATGTAGGGGTGAACATGGTCTGCAAGGATAGATGCATACTTGTGTTGGTCCATCGTGCCCTCCACAATGATGAGTGCACCAGATGACTGATGACACGTGCCTTCTGCCATTGGTTATTTAAGTCCAAATGATTAGACTGGGTCTGAACAACAGCTGAAAACGTTCCATGAACAATTCAACCAGTTCCATCCCACCATCAACCTGACGCTCAATCACTCCTTCTCGGAAATAAACTTCCTAGACACAGTCATCAAGATACAGGACAACAAAATTGAGACATCACTGTATCGGAAGCAGATTGACCGCCCTACCTACCTAAGATGGGATAGCTTTCATCCAGAACACATAAAGAATTCCATTGTCTACAGCCAAGTCATCAGATATCATCGCATATGTTCAGACCCGGTGGACAGTGACAAGCACATTGGGGGCCTCAAAAACACATTCTTGAGGCAGGGTTACCATCCAAAAACAGTTGAAAACCAAATTAACAGGGCCATGAGAATACCAAGATCGGAGTTATTAAAATACAACACCAAACAGGAGAACAATCGGGTTCCCCTGGTTGTCACATACAACCCCCACCTGGAGATGCTGAGAGGAATTACACGCAAATTACATCCACTACTGTAAAAAGACAACCATCTAAAATCCATATTTCCAGACCCCCCTCTCTTGTGCTACAGACAGCTACCAAACCTCAGGAATATGATTATTAGCAGCTCACTGTCACCTCCAACTAACAAAAGAACATTTCCATGTGGACAGAAGAGGTGCAAAACCTGCCCGCACATACTGACTACGGACAAAATAAAGATCCCGAACTCTGATCGACACTACAAGATCCCAGGTAACTTCACCTGCAGCACACCTAATGTAGTGTATTTGATATTGTGTACCAAGTGTCCAGGGGGCCTGTATGTAGGTGAGACAGGACAGTCACTTAGGATGAGGATGAACTCACACAGACATACGATTAGAGAACAGAGATTGGACCTCCCTGTGCCAAAACACTTCTGCAATGAAAATCATAATATGACCCAGGATATGAAGATCCTGGTACTAAGGGGGAATTTTAAGAACAGGAAAGATCGCCTCATATGGGAGTTTAAACTTATGGCGACCCTTAACACTCTCCAAAGAGGGTTAAATCAGGCCCAGGGTTTTATGGCCTTTTACAACCACTAGACAACACATCACTGATCAAAGAAGCCATAAACCCAGAGAACTTTCCTGGGAACTGATATATATGGTTTTTTACTGTGTATTTACATGTTCTGTTTTCCATCTATTTTGCATCTAACACCCCACTCCTCTTTATTAGAGATGAGCGAACACTAAAATGTTCAAGGTTCGAAATTCGATTCGAACAGCCGCTCACTGTTCGAGTGTTCGAACGTGTTTCGAACCCCATTATAGTCTATGGGGAACATATACTCGTTAAGGGGGAAACCCAAATCTGTCTCTGGAGGGTCACCAAGTCCACTATGACACCCCAGGAAATGATGCCAACACCTCTGGAATACAACTGGGACAGCAGGGGAAGCATGTCTGGGGGCATCTAACACACCAAAGACCCTCTATTACCCCAACATCACAGCCTAACAACTACACACTTTCCATATTCAAAAAAAACTCTATCAAAGTGGGAAAATACCTGGAAACCTTCTTTACTCCCCAAATGGATGGACACAAACCCCAATTTAAGCTCAACAAACAGCAACAACCACCCCTTTAAACCATGACAACCACAGATGGAATAGGCAATGGGAAATCCTTTAGTCCTCACCCACAACTGTCATTGTGTGTGTGTGTGTGTGTGTGTGTGTGTGTGTGTGTGTGTGTGTGATGTGGTAAGACCTTCCAAAATTGACTTTTCTAGCCCTTAACATGAGCCCTTCCACACAAAGTTACAGGACCTTAAGCTGAGCTACCAGTAGAGATTGAGGCCCTTGGCATGAGTAGAGCCTTGCACCAGCAGTGTTTTTGGCCCTTAGGGTGAGTTGAGCCTTGTACCAGCGTGTGTCCCTTAACATCAGGTGGGCCCTAAGTTCTGCGCTTTGCACAAAAGTTCAACATTAACTAGGCTGAATGGTACAAACCTTAGTAGGCCCGAGAACCAGGAACAGGTCTTGCAATGGCTGTCGGATAACGCTTAAAGCACATTGTCCACCAGCCAGTCAGCCTCTACCTCCTCTCCTCCTCTTACCCAACAGTCTTGTCCCCCTTCCACCCAACATTCTCAATCTTCCCAGAACAATAACCCCAACTGTCCCTGCTCTCCAGAGCTGTTCTCCCTTCCTTTGACTGTACCGCAACCTGCCCCTCCATTTCGCGATTCCACGGACCTAACAGACGAGTATCTGTGTCCAGATGCTCAAACAATAGAGTCTCCTCCATCTCCGGTCGATTTGGTGGCGGATGACCAGCAACCCACCCTCATCGACGACGATGAGACGCAGTTGCTGTCAGGGCAGCCAGTTGATATGCGCATTGTGCAGGAGGAGGAGGCGAGACAGGAGTTGGAAGAGTAGGTGGTGGACGACGAGGACACCGACCCCACCTGGACAAGGCGGATGTCAAGCTGGGAAAGTAGTGTGGATGTTGAGGCAGGTGCAGCACCAAAAAGGGTAGCTAGAGGCAGAGACATGTCCACAGGCAGAGGTCAGCAGCTTTGCCGAAGCCAGGCCAGACCCGGAATGTCTGAAGATGTTCCCTTTTGTACCCAGCCCAGAAAAACTCCCCCATCGAGGGCACGTTTCTCGAAGGTGTAGAGTTTTTTCAAGGAATGCGCCGAGGACAGATATAGTGTCGTCTACACAATTTGCCTCTCGAAATCGAGTAGGGGCCCTGAGAAGAGCAACCTGTCCACCACTTCAATGCACCGTCATTTGGAATCCAAGCACTGGAATCAGTGGCAGGCAGCAACAGCTGGACAAACGTCGCCCGCCGTTCATGCCACTGCCTCTGCTCACAGTGCTGGCGATGCACTCCAGAGGACGAGCCTGGACATCACTTCATCTGCCTCCGCCACTTTGTTGACTTCTCCCTCATCCTCCCCTGTTTCTGTCTTATCTCCTTCTCCTGCACCATGAAAGGCACCATCAGGCACTTATTTACAACAACCCACCATCTCTCAGACATTGGAGCGCCGGCAGAAATACACCGCTAACCACCCACCCACGCAAGCCTTGAACACCAACATCGCTAAACTGCTGGCCCAGGAGATGTTGGCGTTCCGGCTTATTGAAACTCCGGCCTTCCCGGACCTAATGGCAACTGTGGCACCTTGCTATGCCGTCCCTAGCCGTCACAACCTTTCCCGGTGTGGCGTCCCCGCCTTGCACCAGCACGTGTCACTCAACATCAGGTGGGCCCTTAGTTCTGCGCTTTGCTGCAAGGTCCACTTGACCACCGACACTTGGACAAGCGCCTGTGGTCAGGGATGCTGCTTATCTTTAAGGACAGGCAGGGTGAATGTGGTGGAGTCTGGTCCTGGGGTGCAAACTGAGGTACCCTATCTCCTCTCCCAGGCCAAAACTCATGGCAGGAGTAGACTGAAACCCTACGACGCTGCAACCTCCACCCCAGCTACTAGCGGCAAACGCTAAAACACTGGCGTGGGGAGACGTCAGCAGGCGGTGCTGAAGCTCATCAGCTTGGGGGACAGACAGCACAGTGCCTCCGAGGTCAGGGATGCCATCCTGGCTGAGATGGCATTTTTTTTCCCTGCTACACCTGGGGCCTGGCATTTTTGCGCCTGTGATAATGGCTGGAACCTGGTAGCAGATCTGGAGCTTGCCAGACTCAAACATGGTCCACACATGACCCACGTTTTCAACTTGTTGGTGCCATGTTTCTTTGAAACCTACACCATTGTGCCTTATATACAGGTCAAAGTGGGGCCATTTTTGTAAGTGAGAACTAGCCTCTGCTAGGCCGAAAACATTCAGAGCACACTCCTCTCATCTTCGCACTGTTGGTTGGCGGAGGAAGACGAGGGGGTTGGAGTGGCATCTGATGTCCCTGTCCCACACGAGGCTAGAGGGTGCACTTCAGTGCATCCCATTGCTTCACCACAAATGGTGTGAAGGGGAGTGGAAAATGGAGGAAATGGAGAGTGACCCTTACAGTTGAGGCCAGCAAAGGCATGCCAAGTAACACACTGGCACACATGGCTGACTTCATCTTGGGTTGCTTTTCAAGAGTCTAACGCATATTTCACATCATGGAGAACAAATAATACTGGACTTTTACAAGCCTCGAACCACGGTCTAGGTCTAATGTCTGTTCCTTTCATATATTAGGGGAGAGGGAAAAAAATTACTTCAGTGATGCGTTTAGCGTACATAGACTGACTATTAATGTGTATCCCACTTAGTGTTGTTAGGGTTACACACCGTCACAACCTGGCTAAAGCTTCCATAGCTGTTAATAAAGTCAACATAACTTTGCAGTATCCAAAAAGACAGCTGGTACCGACAGAGAGCAAGACAAATGTCAACCAAAGCTGTGAGCTCTGAACACCCACAGTGACTTTGGCGTCATCATCATTATAAGGGAGCGGGTGGTAATAAATAACTTGGCAGTGACTAAAACCCAACAAGCTTATACAACTATATTTACATTAAGATACACAAATGACACTTTTTAGTAGCATGTCATGAGACAAGCTGATAAGATCTTCCTTTGTGCAGTGCTATTTGAAAGTTAATAGCTGCCTTCATTTTAATTCTGGAGAAGGTGCAGACATTAGATTTAGAACATGTTGTCTTCATTGTCCTCTATATAGGTAATGTGTTTTTCGGGCTGAGCTGTCTGGGAACGAGCTGGTGCAGCACTGACAACCTGGGTGAATATGGCAAGAGCCTGAGATGTAGGGTGAATGTATCCCCAAATTATTTGGGGAATTTCCACTCAGAAACTGGCACTATATGGCAGTAGCAAGACTTGAGTGTATTTGTAACACCAGAATATTCTTTGAATTCCCAGTCAGAAACTGGCACTATATGGCAGTAGCAAGAAATGAGGTTATTTGTAACCCCAATATATTCTTTGAATTCCCAGTCAGACAATGGCACTATATGGCAGTGGCAGGACTTGAAGGTATTTGTAACCCCAATATATTCTTTGAATTCCCAGTCAGAAACTGGCACTATATGGCAGTGGCAGGACTTGAAGGTATTTGTAACCCCAATATATTCTTTGAATTCCCAGTCAGACAATGGCACTATATGGCAGTGGCAGGACTTGAGTGTATTTGTAACCCCAATATATTCTTTGAATTCCCAGTCAGAAACTGGCACTATATGGCAGTGGCAGGACTTGAAGGTATTTGTAACCCCAATATATTCTTTGAATTCCCAGTCAGACAATGGCACTATATGGCAGTGGCAGGACTTGAAGGTATTTGTAACCCCAATATATTCTTTGAATTCCCAGTCAGAAACTGGCACTATATGGCAGTGGCAGGACTTAAGTGTATTTGTAACCCCAATATATTCTTTGAATTCCCAGTCAGAAACTGGCACTATATGGCAGTGGCAGGACTTGAAGGTATTTGTAACCCCAATATATTCTTTGAATTCCCAGTCAGAAACTGGCTCTATATGGCAGTGGCAGAACTTGAAGGTATTTGTAACCCCAATATATTCTTTGAATTCCCAGTCAAAAACTGGCACTATATGGCAGTGGCAGGACGTGAAGGTATTTGTAACCCCAATATATTCTTTGAATTCCCAGTCAGAAACTGGCACTATATGGCAGTGGCAGGACTTGAAGGTATTTGTAACCCCAATATATTCTTTGAATTCCCAGTCAGAAACTGGCACTATATGGCAGTGGCAGGACTTGAAGGTATTTGTAACCCCAATATATTCTTTGAATTCCCAGTCAGAAACTGGCACTATATGGCAGTGGCAGGACTTGAAGGTATTTGTAACCCCAATATATTCTTTGAATTCCCAGTCAGAAACTGGCACTATATGGCAGTGGCAGGACTTGAAGGTATTTGTAACCCCAATATATTCTTTGAATTCCCAGTCAGACAATGGCACTATATGGCAGTAGCAAAAATAGTGGGTGTATATAGCCCCAATTCTATTGCTAGGGGACTGCCAGTGTATTTCTGGGGTGAAGGTGGGGGGGCACACCGTTGGAACGGGGATCGGGTGTATATATAGGGTATACGGGAATACACTGTCAGTGTATTCCATTCAGGATCCGGGGAAAGCTGGGTTGTGGCTATTGAGCCCGTCAGTGCCACGTTACACTGACAAGCTTCACCCTGGAATTTAGCTCTTACAAGAGCTGTTGGTTGTCTTCTCCTTCCTATCCTAGCCTGTCCCTGCCTACCCAGAATCTAAGCCCTAGCTAACTGGACGGAAACCTCCGTCCCCGGTGAATTGCAAGCTCAGAATGACGCGAAGCTGGGCGGCGCTGTTCTTTTAAATCAGAGGTCACATGTTTTTGGCAGCCAATGGGTTTTGCCTACTTTTTTCAACGTCACCTGTGTCGTATTTCCTGTCCCACCTACCCTGCGCTGTTATTGGAGCAAAAAAGGCGCCAGGGAAGGTGGGAGGGGAATCGAGTAATGGCGCACTTTACCACGCGGTGTTCGATTCGATTCGAACATGGCGAACAGCCTAATATCCGATCGAACATGAGTTTGATAGAACACTGTTCGCTCATCTCTACTCTTTATATATATACCTAACTTCAGAAATTGTGTTACACCATCCTGATGAAGAGACCTCTATAGTCTCAAAAGCTCGATATGTCATCAAAAAACTTTTTAAGTTAGCCATTAAAAAAGGTATCAACTACTAAGGACATCTCTCAAAAAATCAATTCCAACAGATAATGGTCACTTGTAACCAAGATCTAGGAAATCTATGGAGCTCTAGGTTTGATTTAGTATACCTGGGAATATGGGGCCCGCTTGTTACTGCCTTATGTCCAGCCCATAATAGTATATAGGAAGGAGTACAGTGGATTACAGTTATATTTGTCATTTAGACTAACAATTCCATTACATGACAAGGTTATCGAGAGATGATCGCCATTCCTGAGGTCATCTTCCACTCTTCACACTGTGCCGTATCTTTTGACTGTAGGATACATGATCTCCAAACCTTTTTTGGCAGATCGGCCCTTGTATCTTCTATTTCAGAAAACAGTTTTTAGACATGGAGGACGGAGAAGACACTGCTGCACAATACATAATAGTCTCTGTTCATTAATCTTGTCCTGCTACATTGTGTTCTTCTGGCTGAGAATACCAAGAATCTGAATAATCAACAATACTGCAGGCGGAAGGATGGAAAATTCCAAGGACCGCTGGCAGGGGGAGCGATGGAGGACGCAAGGAATTATCTCAATAGTAACAGAGCAAATGGCAGATAAATATTAATACAGCAGAGAAATTTATACAGTGCCATGTCATTGAAGTTGCACATACGGTATGGCACAGATTCCCCTTCAGGCTAGTTGTTTGGAGGAAATGCATCTGCTCTAGTGAACCTTACAGAAATGAGATGGCAGTCCATGGGTTACATACCTCCTGAACTTCACTGGGAGGCAAGAAGACCCAATGGCTGGACATCTGTTCCTGAGCAGCTTTGAAAATGGCGCACTGTAATATCTGTGTACAGAGTCAGGGTTGGACTAGATCACCAGGTGATCATCTTGAGGGCCCAGGTTGTGATACATAAAGAGCACCACAACATGTAAGGATAAAGTATCCTTACATTAAAGTATTCTTAGAATAGGTCATGAATCCTGTGGTAGAGAATTCTATAGTCTCACCGCTCTTACTGTATAGAAGCGCCAACCTTTTTTTCTTAGGTGTAAAGAGATCTCTCTGTACTGCCCATTTATATACTTGTACAATGTCATAAGGTCACCCTTAACCCCAAGTTTGATAAACTGTTTTTGCATTGTAATCCACCAATTTTCTTAATTACCTTGGATTTCCTCTATTCCCGTTGAAGTCCAGCTATGATACTCTTATATATGTTATTCTATGCTATTCTTATATACAGGTGCATAAAATTGTGCACAATATTCCATATGTGGCCAAACTAGTGATTTGTATAGAGGCAAAACTGTGCCCTTGTCATACACAGCAGTTTATCTGAGGCATTGCATGGTTTTATTTGCCTTGGCAGCAGCTTCCTGGCACTGATTGCTAAAATTAAGTTTACTTCCAATGAATATCCCCAGGTCTTTTTCAGCAGTAATCTTACATAGTATAATACATAGTTGTAATACTTGTTTCCCATGGTCTGTGTACATAACTTTGCATTTATCCACATTAAAACTCATTTTACATTTCCTTACCCAAGCTTCCAGATTTCGAAATCTCTCTGAAAAATGACTCTCTCCTCTATGTTGACTACTTTACAGCACCCTATGCAAAATATTGAGATCGTCCTTTGTAAATCCTCTACCAGGTCAGTAATAAAATGCTAAAAGGTAGAGGACCCACTACTTACCCCGTAGCACCCCATATGATGACTGTGACCCAGCCAGAGTACGTACCTTTAATAACCAACCTCTGTTCCTATTCATGAGCTCCATATATTTTCCTCCTAGTCCCAGTATTTTCTTGTTATATACCAACCTTTTATATGGTGCACAGGAGCCCAGGTGCCTTAGGGGCCCATAAGCACTGACATCAGTATTGAGATTGCAGCTTCCATCTGGCCCATAAGCCAAAATGACCCACAGATTACCCTAACCACATTAAGGTTCATTAAACTCCTTAGCACCCATAACCATCACTGTCAAGAACTCAGTGTAGGGATGAGGTAGGGGGCCCCGGACAATAGATTGCACTGGGCCCACAAGACTATAGTTACACTACTGATCCTGTTCATTGCCATAATGATGAAAGCAGGAAAGATGTGTTTATGCTTTCAGCCTGAAAAACCATTCTAAAGTTCTTGCCACTAGGTGTCTCCTTTCTAACTAATTTGCTGTTCACACTTCCGTGCATAGATACATACAATTCCATCTTGCTTATCTCAGTGATTGTAGACAGCGTTCCTTTCCATTGTTCACCCCAAAAAGACTGAAGATGTGAATCGCACATCTTACAATGTAAGAAAAGTCTTCTATGTACTGGTATCTACTTCTGGCTTCTTGTTTTGTTACAGATAGAATATTATTCACAGACACTTTACTGACTGTGCTCATAGATTGTTGTTTTGTGTGTATTTTATGTTAGATTGTATGCATTAGTCCTGTATTGGTCACTTAGGCTTTTCTCAGGTATTTGTAATTGTACAGTCACTCCTGGCAGAATGACAGAACATTATCAGCAATGGGTATGGGAGGAAGGACAGACTGCTCCTTATTGTACGTGGCCTCTGGCTTAGTGACAAATGGAAACTGTGTTTCAGCCATAATTTGATTATTAGCAGCAGAAAAACTGATAGGATATCATGATATGCGTCCGATTCCTGTCAAAAGGCAAAAGATCTAGAGAAGAGGAAGAGGGGAGTGAGTATAATCAGCTAAGGTATGGTGGAAGGCTATGACACGGGGGTGCTCGGAGCACAAGGGGAACGCTCCCAGTGCTCCATGATCGTAATTTGCAACACAGAAGAAACAGATTTTATCAGAAACGGCAGGGAGAAGCTTAGAATGGAAGGTAGGAGTAGAATAGTCTTTTTAAAGGCTATTTCAATGTGCCATTAGTTAAAAAGGTGTTTTTCAAATGATAGACTCCCTTTACGTGTTCACAGACTCGATGAAGAACCCCTTTGAGATTCTAATATTATCACTATATTACTTAGAGGTGGATTCAGTTCATATAAAAGCTGCACATTACATCCATTGTAACAAGAATTGGAGCAGAGATTCTGCATAAATAAGTTTTATGTACATGTGTGAGAGTGAAGGGTGTGGTCTGGGAAGACAGGCATGTCCCAGCCAGGCAGCTAAAGGGTGTTTGGTAAAGCACCACACCAGGGAGGTCAGCTGATTAATCAAGGCCTGATATTAGTCTGTGTGTGAGGACTAGGAGGGTGGCACCACACAGACAGAGCTGATCTGTCTAGACCAAATCTACAGAGCAGGTACTGTGCCACCCGTTGTTGTTGCCAAGGTGGGAGACTGGGAGCTGCAACACTCAGGAGGGGCCAGGGCTGGTATCACTGGTGATCATATCTGATGTGGCCGGCTTGCAGGGTGTCCCTGGGTCCCAAATGTGCACAAAATCCCCTTTTTGATGTCCCCGATTACCCGCCCCCCTCTGATATCCGACAATGACAACAGACAACCAGGCTTCGGGGGTAATCGGTGCTCTTTTTACTAGCAGGACAAAGTAATACAGATGTACATATGGAGGAATTCTTCACATACAATACAGCAATCTTTGTAGGCAGTGTCCAATTAAACAGGTTTATGGAGCTTGGAGCAGGAATGCTTGGGATAGTTTAATTAATAGTTGCTGGGTAGTTAACTTGTATATACTTGTAAAGATGGCCTGTATCCAGGGGGTTAATCCTCAACAACTGGGTACACGTATGTAGAATAGCAAATACAATTTTTCTTATCAGCGGGAGACCCTCGGTTTCTGCCAGACTAGCTACGGGCTTCTTAAATATAGATTTGTCCCAAAGACTTACTTGGATAGAGAGGTACGTGTAGACATCCCAGATGTATGGATAAAACAAGTCCATCAACTTTAGTGCTTGTAAGATTGGGGCTTCAGAGGAAAGCACTCTCTGAGAAGGATCTCGAGTACAGAGGGAGAGACATCTCTGTTTGCAGGGTTGTGAGAGCTGGTGGCCATTTTCAGCTCTCCATGTGCTCGCTCTGCTAGTTGTCTCTACACAAAAGGGCAGACAGAAGGTCCCCCACCCCCCTCGAGGGGGCTGTAACTCGACTCCTCCTCCAGGCCAAATCAAGGGAGCTTGATTGGTCCTGAAGGTTACCTGATTATAATGGACACACCTTCACACTGACAACTCAAATTACAATGGCAAAGTATAGGCAGGTGTAGTTCACAAAAACATCTACAAGATGGCGCATTAATAGACCCCCTGTGTGCTGGCTCTGGAAATATATAGAGAAGGAATGAAGGGGGAGGAAACGCTTTACCTTATATGCAAATGTCCATACCATCTCGGTCTGCGCGGATTATTAAAGGGAATGAGACTAGCAGTACCGGGACATTACACATTTCTCTGTTGAAACATTCCTTGACTTTTCAGCTGAAAAGTCAAGTGATGTATCTGCTGCTCTCAGGGGGGAGGGAGGAGGGGCTAAGTGCAGGGGAATGAGCCTGGAGGGGGGTGGGGGGGTAGTTTACACTTTGGGGGGAAGGGGCAGCCAATACAGACCCGGCATCCCCTGTAATAGAGAGGCGGATGTTGAGGAGGGTTAGACGCCAGCACAGATGCCGGGGCCTGTGACATCGCTACGCTCCTGCCCTGCATGAAGCCAGCAGCGGCAGGAGCGATGCTGCTATTCCGCTCCTCCGCCCCTCCTCCCCTCCAGAATAGTAGCATCGCTCCTGCCGCTGCTGGCTTCATGCAGGGCAGGAGCGTAGCGATGTCGCAGGCACCTGTGCCGGTGTCTACACTCCCCGTCATCCGCCTCTCTATTACAGCAGATGACGGGTCTGTATTGGCATTGTGAAGGCTGGGGAACTGACTGGTCTCACCATCTATGAGCGCGCACGCAGGGCCAGCAGCATAGAAGCGACGTCATCTCGCCGCTGGCTTTGCATATGTAACCCCGCCCACCAATGACGCAACAAAGCTGGAAGAAAGAAGATTTTACAGCAGCGAAGACTGGTGAGTATGCGACATGGGAATACCCCTTTAATACCAAAATGGCCACATCCTCTGACTTGGGAGGTATGACATTCTTAAAGGAATTGTCCAGGGAGTTTACATACTTCCCAACTTCTGAAGAACCGGAAAAGGGACAAAACGTGCGGCACACGCAGAGCTCTGTGGCAAGTTTGCTCCACCCACTTGTATATTGACTCCACCCATTCTCATTCATTTTTCATGTGCCCCCACACAGTATAATTCTCCTACAATCACCTGTAAGTTATATTCCCCCCCTCCATCTCTGCCCCAATGTCATGTCCCCCATCTCTGTCCCCAGTTTCATGTCCCCCATCTCTGCCCCCAGATTCATGTCCCTTCCATCTCTGCCCCCAGATTCATCTCCCCCATCTCTGCCCCCCGAATCATGTCCCCCATTTCTTCCCCCAGATTCATGTCCCCCCATCTCTACCCACAGATTCATGTCCCCATCTCTTCCCCTAATTTCATGTCCCCAATCTCTGCCCACAGTTTCATGTCCCCCATTTCTGCCCCCAGTTTCATGTCCCCCATCTCTGCCTCCGAACGCAGATCTGAGTTGAAACCAGGACATACCTCCCGCCGACTGGGACTGCGGGACAGGACACTGAATCTGTGAATGTTCTGCGGAATCTGGGATGGTTGGGAGGTATGGGAGAGGACCGAAAGATCTGGGGTTGAATCAGGGAAAATATTTTGATATGTTTGTGTATATAGTTTTTTTTTCATTGTGACGCCTTGGACAACTTCTGATATTTGACTTGTCCCCTGATATTGACCAGAGTGTGCAGCATTCCACTTCTTGGATCCCCAGGGATCGGCTGTTACCTCTAGTTGATCATTTTCACTACAAGCAGGTCTCCTAATATGTGTTCAGGTTATTGTTGTACACAATGGCGCCATGGTGATACCAAGGGGACACCAAGGACACAGGGAAATCACTAAATATTTACCAGGAATTGCCCAATCGGTGATAACTCCCATTAGCTAATCAATTTTGATTGACACAAGGCATTATTACAGTTTACAGGATAGAAGGCCTCGGGTAATGATTGGTGCTGTAGCTGGCGGTCCCACTTCCATGGACACCGTTACCCATACCTCCCAACCGTCCCGATTTCCGTGGGACATTCACGATTTCGGTGACGTGTCCCGTGGTCCCGGTTGGCAGAAGGTATGTCCCGATTTCAACTCAGATCTGCGTCCAGAGGAACACATACGTGGCTAAAGCAAGGAGCTGTTAGAGCTCAGCTCCTTGCTTTGCCGCTGCACGCCGGCTATTGGCTGTGTAGACGCGATGTGATGACGTCACATCGCGTCTACAACTGTGTGCGAGAGAGAGGCGCGGAGAGAGCGGCGGGGGAGCGAGGAGAAGGGAAGTGTAATGTGTACACTGAGGTGGAACGTGAAAGTGGGGGCAGATGAAGGAGAGGACGGCATGACACTGGGGGCAGAGATGTGGGGACATGAATCTGGGGGCAGAGATGTGGGGACATTAATCTGGGGGCAGAGATAGGGGGAAATGAAACTGGGGCAGAGATGGAGGTGACATGAATCTGGGGGCAGAGATGGAGGTGACATGAATCTGGGGGCAGAGATGGAGGGGACATGAATCTGGGGGAAGAGATGGGGGGACATGAATCTGGGGGCAGAGATGGGGGGACATGAATCTGGGGGCAGAGATGGGGGGACATTAATCTGGGGGCAGAGATAGGGGGAAATGAATCTGGGGCAGAGATGGAGGTGACATGAATCTGGGGGCAGAGATGGAGGTGACATGAATCTGGGGGCAGAGATGGAGGGGACATGAATCTGGGGAAGAGATGGGGGGACATGAATCTGGGGGCAGAGATGGGGGGACATGAATCTGGGGGCAGAGATGGGGGACATGAATCTGGGGGCAGAGATGGGGAGACATGAATCTGGGGGCAGAGATGTGGGGACATGAATCTGGGGACAGAGATGGAGGGGGGACATGAAACTGGGGGCAGATGAAGGGTGTATATGAAACTGGGGGAGAGATAGAGGGGGGACATATAATTTACGGGTGACTGTAGGAGGATTATACTGTGTGCGGGCACGTGAAAAATGAATGAGAATGGGCGGAGTCAACACAAAAGTGGGCGAGGCTAATTTTGCCACGGCGCACTAAGCACGCCGCACATTTTGTCCCTTTTTGGGTTCTTCAAAAGTTGGGAGGTATGCCGTTACCGGTTGGTGCCCTTGATAAATTTTTAAGGGGTGTATTTTCCAAATTGAGGTAATCTGTTGAGGGTTTCCATTGTACTGGCACCTCAGGGGCACTGCAAATGCAAAACCTACTTCTGTAAAATCTGGTCTCCAAATAGTTCAACTTTGTATCCAAGTGGGGCATGGTGCACAACAAATTGTGCACATTCTCCTTTAACCCCTTGTAAATATGAAAAATATATGGCTAAATATGTTTGGGGGGAAAAAATAATTTTTCAATGGTAATATATTTTGCAAAACACCTGTAGGGTCACAATATTCACTGTACCCCTTTATAAATTACTTGGAGAGTTTACAAAATGGGGTCATTTGTTGGGGGACTTTGACTGTTCTGCCACCTCAGGGAATCTGCCAGCAAAATCTGCCCTCGATCGAGGTATTCCATCAGATACTATGGTATTCGAAATATTCGATTACAATCGAATACCACAAGGTTTTCACTGTTGATATTCAATTCCCCTCCCACCTTCCCTGGCGCTATTTTTGCACCAATAGCAATGCAGGGGAGGTGGGAAAGGAAGTAGGAAAACGTAGACATTGAAAAAAAAGTAAAAAGTCATTTGCTGGCTAAATCAGGTGACCTCCGATTTATAAGAATAGTGGCCGTGAGATTCCTTTCAGGTGCGATTTGGATGTAGATAGGGAGAGACGTCTGCTCAGGGTTAGCTTGGAATTAGCTTCTGTTAGGCAGAAATATCAAACCAACAGCTCCTATAAGAGCTACACTGCTTGAAGAGCATGGGCTGCTTATTCCCATTCATTTCTATGGGTAGCGCACGTATGCCGGCTCCCATAGAAAGCAATGGGACCTGTTTTAAGCGCTGCTGATTCGGAACGTTTACATGTTCAAAATCAGCCAGCGTATCCTCCATGTGAAGGGGCCTAGATATTTTCAGTTGAGACATAAAACGACGCTCAGTCATTGGAATATGTAAGATTTATTATGCACTGGAATAAACCAGGGTAAGGCCCATTTTCCTCTTCACTTCCATATCTTGAATTCAGTAGCACAATTTACTTATACTTTAGGATTTATCTTCATTTACTACAACCAAAAAGAGAAGAGTGTTACAATCATTGCTAAATAGAATAGATTGTTATTATATGTGTTTTTTCTGTGTATTTATTATTTTTGTATTTTTTTTATAGTGACATGCAACGCTTTCCTTGTGGTGATTAGACTTAGGGTTCACACATAGTTTTTTGGTCTGGATTTTGACGTGGGAAGCCACGTCAGAATCCGGACCAAAATGGGCCTGCAACTGTCGTGGCTTCCGACAGTCGTGGCTTTCCACTCCGGATTAGGCCCAAATGAATGAGTCTAGTCCGGAGGGATTGTCTTGACTTGGACGCCGCAGCGGAATCTGTGTTAAGATAGGGCAGGTCACTTTTTTTTTTAATTCAATGGGAGGCGGTTTTTTAACCCGGATTTTGACGTGGATTCCAAAAAACTATGTGTGACCTAGCCCTTAGGTTTCTTAGGCTGAATCCTGTGCCCCAAACACTGTAAATGGGTTGCCATTATCTTTAGTTATTCCTATCAAAATATCAGTATTTTTGAGTGAATGTTTTACTAAGTTTTGGGGGATGTCGGTTAGAAAATCATTATCCAAAACTGGAGCACAAAAATTCAGATGCAGTTACAATTTCCTTATCAACCAATTGTTTGGCATCTACTTTTTGTAAACAGGCTATAGCGGCATCATCATCCTCTATAGGACAATTGAGGAATGTTACAAGTTGTATGGAAAACCTCCTCGATAGGGTTGAGCAATCATGTTGAGCAATCTTTTTAGGTTGGATCGAGATCGGTGATTATTTTCCACAATGCTTTGCTACTGGCCAAGCATTGTGGGAAAGCTAACAATGTTAGCCTTCACACTGAGTATACACTCCGCTCATTCTGAGCGGAGTGTATACTCAGTATGAAGGCTCCGCTGCGGTTCCATAGAAATTAATGGAAGCAGCCGGCACACAGCCTTAACCCCCTGCATGCCGGCTGCATCTATTCATTCTAATGGGAGATTAGCTAACATCTCTAGTAGCTACTTACCTGCAGAGATGGCTGGTCCGGTGCCCGGTGTTCTTGTTCTTCTTCGCCTCGCTGCCCCGCCTCCCAGGTTAGTGTTAAAGAGCTAGGTAGAAGGCAGGGCTTGTGGCTTAGGAGAGTGTGGGCGGGTACAGGGCTGGGAGACATGACGTCTCCCCTCCCAGTACCCGCCCACACTCTCCTAACCTGAGAGGCAGGGGGCAGCGAGGCGAAGAAGAACGAGAACACCGGGCACTGGACCAGCCATCTCTGCAGGTAAGTGGACATCAGGGGGGGGGCTAAGTAGCCAGAGGATTAAAAAAAATCCTCTGGCTACTTAGTGATTAAAAAAATCACTACACAGCGTGGATTCTAACAATTAAAGTAGTCAATTGTTAGATTCCATGCTGTAGGATTGTTTTTAAAATCCGATCTCCGAATAGTAAAAAAATACCATTGACTTGCATTGGGACTGAGATCGGATTCGAATGAAAAATTATTGGAAATCGGATTTCAAAATCGATCCTGAAAAGTCAAGATCGGCTCAACCCTACTCCTCGACCTTTCATGGCCTTTCACGAGAATTGAATGCCCAGTTTGCTGTTGCTGTTCAACTTAAAAAAACAGCTATTTTAAAATAAGAATGACTTACTGGACTTATCACGGAAGCAGCTCCTGCATTACGTTAAAAAATTGTAATATTCTTTGGATTTCCACCAAAAGCTGCTATATTTTCTTGAACCCATTGAAGTGCCAGCCTTTGGTCAAACAAACCAGCATTTCCTGGAGTTTTTGTATTTTCTTCAGAAGTGAATAAACCCAGTGCTCCAAGTCTGTTTTTTAATGACACTATGACCACTTTCTCATAAGCTGCCTGCGCACTTCCATCATATGTATCTAAAGACGAGGTACCAGAATTAAGCCCTCCTCCATCGATGAACATCATGACGTGTGCCGGTTTAGACATGGTTTGTGGAACCCATACATTCAGATACAGACAGTCCTCACTCATTTCATTTTCGACATTACCCATATCTGTCTCAGATATCTCACTGGAGAAACCTTTACTCTGGTAGCAAGAGTTTCTATAGGTGGTGGCTTCATAAATGCCTTGCCATGGTGCTTCTCCATATGGAATTCCTAGATAGGCTGTGACAGCACGAGATTTCACAGACTGTTTTATTCCCCTCACTCTTCCTTGCTTAATTTTCACAATTGTGTCATCTTCTGCCATAATATAAACAGCAAGTATAGTTAGAACCACGAAACAGGTTTTGTAAATGTAGAACCTCATATTTTTGTGCTCTAGGTCTAGAATTTTAAAAACATAATATATTAATGTTTATGAAGGACACATCACTTTATTTAACACAGAAGCACTTTACATATAAAGTATTTATTTTCTTGTTTCTAAACATTGCATCTATACACACATACATGTTACACGACTATACACATTACAGACATTACATGACTATACACCTATACATGTTACACGACCATACACATTACAGACATTACATAACTATATACCTATACACGTTACACGACTATACACATTACAGACATTACATGACTATACACATAAGATGAATCCCTAACATCCATGGGCTACAAGGAATTCTCTGTCGCTGCCTGCAAAACCAAGACCACCAAACTCGGCCACCACTCAGGAGGCATACTAATATGGTTCAAGGAGGAGCTTAAAGAACATGTGAAAGCCTTCAAACGCGGTGACAACCACATGTGGATAAAAATAAGCAACTCCATCCTCAACGGCAAACATGACATATACCTCTGTGCAGCATACATCCCCACATCAGAGTCCCCCTACCACATCCCAGACATCTATGAGATCCTACAAAGGGAAATTGCCCAGTTCCAGTCCCAAGGCAGAGTGCTGATCTGTGGTGACCTAAACGCCAGGACTGGCACAGAGAAAGACTTCTTGTCCCCTGATGGAAACCTGCACATCCTGGTAGGTGAGATCCACCACCTGGAGTCTGCAAAGACAAGAAGAAATAGCTATGACATAGTCGTCAACAAGAGCAGGAGACAGCTGCTGAACCTGTGCCGGAGTCTGGGACTGTACATAATGAACGTGCGTACCAGAGGGGACTCTCTAGGACGCTTCACACTAAACTCCCACGTGGGAAACAGCGTGGTGAACTATGCCATCACAGACGCAGACCCAGCAGACATAGATGCTTTCATAGTCACCCCTGAGACACACCTGTTGGACCACAACCAGATCCTGCTGTACATGAAATCCACTGACAAACCACTCACACAGCAGCCCCACCAGATTGGTCTCTACAACCTGCCACCAACCTTTAAATGGGCCAGTCACCTGGCCACCAAATACATCAACGCGGCTAACCGACCCGAAATCAAGGAACTGCTCACAAACTTCTATATGAGTTCCTACCAGCCAGACCAACAAGGGGTCACCCGAGCAGTGAAGGACTTCAATAACATCCTGTACACCACAGCAGAACTAGCAGGCCTGAAACAGACAAAGCCCAAGAGACCGACTAACAAACAGTCTCACAAATGGTTTGACACTGACTGCAAGGCTCTACGTCTTCTCTAAGGGCAGTCTCAACCAGAAACACAGAGATCCCAACAACAGAGAGTCGAGGGAAGCCTACAACAATCTATGCAAGCAATACAAAGGCACCCTCAGAGAGAAGAAACAGAGGTACCTCTCCCACAAAATAGAGCAACTAGAGGACTCCCTCCAGGACAGCTCATTCTGGGAGACCTGGCACCATATGGGCACAAAGCCCAAGAAAAACTCCCTCTACATCCAAAATGGCAACATCTGGCTCAACTACTTCAGAGGTCTCTACAAAAACACCCCTGAAGAAGACCTAACCCCAGAACAGCAACAGATAATCACCAAACTGAGGGACATTGAGAAAGTCATCAAGGACTTCCAGAACCCTCTGGACTCACCAATCACCATAAAAGATATACAGGAAAGAATTGCCCTGCTGAAAGGCAAAAAAGCCAGCGGCCCTGACGGCATCCTACCAGAGATGATCAAATACAACCCTCCAGACAAACATATGGCACTGGCAAAACTATTCACCCTCGTCCTCAATACCGGACACTTCCCCCAAGACTGGAACAAAGGCCTCATAACCCCCATCTACAAGAATGGAGACCAATATGACCCCAACAACTACAGAGGGATCTGTGTCAGCAGCACGCTGAGGAAACTGTTCAACAGCATCATCAATAACAGAATCCTCACCTTCCTCACACAACACGGGGTCCTCAGCAAGAGCCAAGCAAGGTTCATGCCAAAACACCGCACCACGGACCATATTTACACCCTGCACAGCCTCATCAAGACCCACATCCACGACACCAGAAGAGGCAAGATATTCGCCTGCTTCGTGGACTTTAAGAAGGCATTTGATTCAGTATGGCACCCAGGCCTGCTCCTAAAACTCCTAGAGAGTGGAATAGGAGGAAGAACGTATGACGTCATCAAGAGCTCCTACAACAGAAACCAATGCAGTGTGAAGGTGAATGGGAAAAGGACAGCATACTTCCAACAGGCCCGAGGGGTCAGACAAGGCTGTAGCCTGAGCCCAACGCTCTTCAACATCTACATCAATGAACTGGCTACAGCCCTAGAGACCTCACCAACTCCAGGCCTCACCCTGAATGACCGTAAGGTGAAGTTCCTGCTATACGCCGACGACCTCCTACTCCTGTCCCCCACCGAGAAAGACCTCCAAGAAAGCCTGTCAGTGCTAGAAAAATTCAGTACCACATGGGCTCTACCCATCAACCACAAGAAGACCAAAGTCATGGTATTTCAGAAGAAGGGCCATAACAAACCCCCACCCCAAAATTCACACTGAACGGCTCCACACTGGAGAAAACCAACAGCTACACCAACCTGGGCTGGAGCTCAGCCAATCAGGAATCTTCAAAGCAGCAATAGAAACCCTGAAAGGAAAAGCCTGCAGAACCTTCTACACCATCAGAAGACAACTGTATCACCTCAAACCATATTTGATGCAGTCATCGCCCTGATTCTCCTCTATGGAAGTGAGGTCTGGGGCCCAGCCACCTACCCAGGCCAGTCAAAGTGGGATTCCAGCCCAACAGAGACCTTCCACCTGGAGTTCTGCAAGTACCTCCTCCATGTCCACCGCAGCACCTCCAACATGGGATGCCGGGCAGAGCTAGGCAGACTCCCCCTATGGCTCACCATACAGAAGAGGACGCTATAATTCTGGACACACATACAGGGCAGCAGCCCTGGCTCTTACCACCACCAAGCCTGGCTGAGCCACAGAGCCCTGAGCAAACCCGATACCCCCCAACCAAGCATCAGCCATCTGCCAAGCCAAAACCCCCAACATGCCCTGAACAAGGCTCAAATAAAAGGAGTCATTGAGAGAGACAAAGAGCAGTACATCGAGGAATGGAGAAGCGCAATAAATAACTCCATGAAACTCACTGTGTAACAGTCACTGCAAAGGGACTACACCATGGCCACCTACCTGGAGAGAATATGCCACCCCAAACACAGACAGACCCTGAGCTGGTACAGACTGAGCGCCCACAACCTGGAGATGGGGCAACACAGGCAGACGTACAAGCCACGGGAGAACCGACTGTGTCAGCAGTGTGACCACGGGGCCCTAGAAGACGAGAGCCACTTCCTGCTACACTGCACCAAATACTCAGCTGTGAGGGCCGTCTACTACCAAAGACTCTTTGCCCACATCCCAGCTCTGCTGCATCTCTGATGCAAATTGTGGTGGATGTGTATGTGAGATATACACTCCTTTCTGGCCCTTAACAGTGTCATGTGACTGACACTCTGACTCTCCTGCTAACACATCATCTTGTGTGGATGGAAAACCAGCTCTTCTAGTCATTCCTATTCCTAATATTGACATAAGGGAATGAATAGAAAAATGTCTTCTTGTCCACAAAAATTTACATACCTCGCTATCTACATCATAATTATCAAAAGGCCATCTTGACTAAGGGGCTCATATCATATCAAGGAATATAGACTGACTTAACCAAAGTTTACAATAATTCACCTCTACTCTACTTATTTGCCCTCTCTTTATTAACCCCTTAGCGACCCTGCCAATAACAGCAGCGGTCGGTGCCCGAGCCGATCGCTGCTGTTAACCCTTTACACACTGCGGTCAAACGCGACCGCAGCGTGTAAACAGCGCAGGCGGCATGGGCGCCGCCATGTTTCGCCGATCGCCGCCCTCCTGAACGTCACATGAGGGCGGTGATCGGTTGCTATTGAAGGCTTCCAGGCTTGTCTCTGCACTAGATCTATTAGACGATGCCAGAGGCCAGAGGCAGCGTCTAATAGAAGTGCTGCGATTCTGCTATTCACTGCAGTACTGTAGTATTGCAGTGAATAGTATGAGCGATCAGACCCCCTAGGCTTCAAGGTACCTAAGGGGTCTGATCATAAATGTAACAGAAGAAAAAAAAAAGTTTTTAAAAGTATTAAAAAAATAAAAAAAATATAAAAGTTCAAATCACCCCCCTTTCCCTAGATTAGCTATAAAAGTAATTAAAGAACATTAAACATAAACATATTAGGTATCCCCGCGCTCCAAAATGCCCGAACTATTAGAATATTAAAACATTTATCCTGTACTGCGAACGGCGTAGCGGCAAAAAAAATAAAAACAGCCAAAAAGCGTTTTTTTCAACACTTTGCCTCTTATAAAAAATTTAATAAAAAGTGATCAAACCATCAGATCTTTCCCCAAATGGTATCAATAGAAACGTCATCTTGTCCCGCATAAAAAGACACCACAACCAGCTCCATACATGGAAATATGAAAAAGTTACAGGTGTTAGAACATGATGACACAAAATTTTTTTTCTATTTTGCAAAGTTTATCATTTTTTTAAAAGTATCAAAACATTTCAAATACTATATAAATTTGGTATCACCGCGTTCGTACTGACACGTAGAACACAGGTAACATGTCATTTGTACCAAACAGTGAACGCTGTAAAAATTAAACCCATAAGAAAATGGCGCAAATGCATTTTTTCTCCAATTGCACCTCATTCTGAATTTTTTTCCAGCTTCACAGTACATTGCACAGCATATTGAATGGTGCCATTACAAAGTACAATTTGTCCCGCAAATAATAAGCCATCATGTGACTCTGTGAACTGAAAAATGAAAAAGTTATGGCTCTTGAAATGTGAGGAGGGAAAAACGAAAATGCGAAACCAAAAAATGGCCTGGTCCTTAAGGGGTTAACTCTTATTACATATTCAGAGTAACTTTTTGTAAAAATATATTACCCATTTTATTAGGAGCCATATTGAAAAAATTATTCCTAATGAACTTGTTCCAAAATATCATCACAAAACCAAAAATAATCATAGGTCAAAATCGTCTCTAAAGTTACATTTAGGGCCCCTTCACACGGCGTAAGCGCGCCGCTCATTTAGACACGTATAAACATGTCCGAGCGCGGCGCTTCAAAACAGAGCCCATTGATTTCAATGGGAAGCGCTCGTATATGCGGAAAGAAATATATTGGATTTATAAATGTGACTGTCTGGCACCGAAGGGCTTGAATGAAACATTAGAGGACATCACCCATTAACTATGGACCTTTCAGGACTTTGGACCGCTAGAATCTTTGACCCCTGGTTGTTTGTATATGGGCTTGTACGTTGAATATTAATTTCATTTTTTATTTAATTATTTAATTTTTTATTTATTTTTATGGATATGCACCCTTTTTTTATGCTCTTTTATACTTTCTTTGTTTATATATTATATTTATATATTTATTTATTCCTTTATTTATTTATATATTATATATGGTAATTATTAGTGTGTTTATGTCCCTCTAGTTATCTTAGTAATCTCAAACAATTTACAGTCCTATGAAAAAGTTTGGGCACCCCTATTAAATTTAATCATTTTTAGTTCTAAATATTTTGGTGTTTGCTACAGCCATTCCAGTTTGATATATCTAATAACTGATGGACACAGTAATATTTCAGGATTGAAATGAGGTTTATTGTACTAACACAAAATTTGCAATATGCATTAAACCAAAATTTGACCGGTGCAAAAGTATAGGCACCTCAACAGAAAAGTGACATTAATATTTAGTAGATCCTCCTTTTGCAACGATAACAGCCTCTAGTCGCTTCCTGTAGCTTTTAGTCAGTTCCTGGATCCTGGATGAAGGGATTTTGGACCATTCCTCTTTACAAAACAATTCAAGTTCAGTTAAGTTTGATGGTCGCCGAGCATGGACAGCCCGCTCTCAAATGATCTGAAAAGAAAGATTGTTCAACATAGTTGTTCAGGGGAAGGATACAAAAAGTTGTCTCAGAGATTTAACCTGTCAGTTTCCACTGTGAGGAACATAGTAAGGAAATGGAAGACCACAGGGACAGTTCTTTAAGCCCAGAAGTGGCAGGCCAAGAAAAATATCAGAAAGACAGAGAAGAAGAATGGTGAGAACAGTCAAGGACAATCCACCGACCACCTACAAAGAGCTGCAGCATCATCTTGCTGCAGATGGTGTCACTGTGCATCGGTAACAATACAGCGCACTTTGCACAAGGAGAAGCTGTATGGGAGAGTGATGAGAAAGAAGCCGTTTCTGCAAGCACGCCACAAACAGAGTTGCCTGAGGTATGCAAAAGCACATTTGGACAAGCCAGCTTCATTTTGGAAGAAGGTCCTGTGGACTGATTGAGTTGTTTGGTCATACAAAAAGACGTTATGCATGGCGTCCAAAAAAAACACCATTCCAAGAAAAACACTTGCTACCCACTGTAAAATTTGGTGGAGGTTCCATCATGCTTTGGGGCTGTGTGGCCAATGCCGGCACCGGGAATCTTGTTAAAGTTGAGGGTCGCATGGATTCCACTCAGTATCAGCAGATTCTTGAGAATAATGTTCAAGAATCAGTGACGATGTTGAAGTTACGCCAGGGATGGATATTTCAGCAAGACAATGATCCAAAACACCGCTCCAAATCGACTCAGGCATTCATGCAGAGGAACAATTACAATGTTCTGGAATGGCCATCCCAGTCCCTAGACCTGAATATCATTGAACATCTGTGGGATGATTTGAAGCGGGCTGTCCATGCTCGGCGACCATCAAACTTAACTGAACTTGAATTGTTTTGTAAAGAGGAATGGTCCAAAATCCCTTCATCCAGGATCCAGGAACTGATTAACAGCTACAGGAGGCGACTAAAGGCTGTTATCTTTGCAAAAGGAAGATCTACTAAATATTAATGTCACTTTTCTGTTGAGGTGCCCATACTTTTGCACTGGTCAAATTTTGGTTTAATGCATATTGCACATTTTGTGTTAGTACAATAAACCTCATTTCAATCCTGAAATATTACTGTGTCCATCAGTTATTAGATATATCAAACTGAAATGGCTGTTATAAACACCAAAATATTTAGAACTAAAAATGATTAAGATTAATAGGGGTGCCCAAACTTTTTCATAGGACTGTACCTTTATCTATTTACATATTTATATATTTATTTATTCATTTGTGAATAACAACTTACCTTACTAAAATATTTAACCTCTCTCTCTCTTCTGGAATCTTCCCATCCTCCTTCAAGCATGCTGTTATAACTCCGCTATTGAAAAAACCCTCCCTTGACCCATCCTGTGCTGCTAACTATCAACCCGTCTTTAACCTCCCCTTCATCTCTAAACTCTTGGAACGCCTGGTTTATTCTCGGTTAATCCGCTATCTCTCTGCTAACTCTCTGCTTGACCCCTTACAATCTGGTTTCCGCGCTCTGCACTCTACTGAAACGGCTCTCACAAAAGTCTCCAATGATCTCCTAATGGCTAAATCCAATGGCGACTTCTCTCTTCTTATTCTTCTGGACCTCTCTGCAGCTTTTGACACTGTTGACCATCAACTCTTCCTCACTATGCTCCGCTCAGTCGGCCTCAATGACACTGCGCTCTCCTGGTTCTCCTCTTATCTCTCAGACCGCACTTTCAGTATATCATTTGCGGGCTCTGTTTCCTCCCCTCTTTCCCTTGCTGTTGGGGTTCCTCAGGGCTCGGTCCTAGGCCCCTGCTCCTTTCTCTCTACACAGCCCCCATTGGACAAACCATTGCCAGATTTGGTTTCAGGTACCATCTTTATGCTGATGACACCCAATTATACACATCTTCCCAGGACATCACCCCTGCACTCATACAGAACACCAGCACCTGTCTCTCTGCTGTCTCAAATATCATGTCCTCACTCTATCTGAAACTAAATCTCTCCAAGACTGAACTACTACTGTTTCCACCATCTAACAGATCTGTCCCTGATATATCCATTGCAGTCTCAGGCCTTACTATAACTCCTAGGCAGCAGGCCCGCTGCCTCGGGGTCATGTTTGACGCAGACCTTTCCTTCACCCCTCATGTTGAATCACTCGCACGTTCATGTCACCTCCACCTCAAAAACATCTCCAGAATACGCCCTTTCTTACCAGAGATACATTAAAGACACTTATTGTCTCTCTGATTCATTCTCGCCTTGACTACTGTAACTCCTTACTTATCGGTCTTCCCCGAATGAATGCAGCGTCCAGGCTCATCTATCAGGCTAGACACTACAGCGATGCCTCCGGTCTGTGCCAGTCACTACATTGGCTGCCTATTCATTATAGAATACAATATAAAGTTATCACTCTAATTCACAAGGTTCTCCATAATGCCGCACCTCTCTACATTTCCTCCCTCATCTCTATCTACCGCCCAACCCGTGTTCTCCATTCACTCAATGACCTAACACTTACATCCTCTATTATCAGAACCTCCCATGCTCGTATACAAGACTTCTCTTGAGCTGCACCACTTCTCTGGAATGCTCTACCCCGGACAATCAGATTAACTCCCAATTTCTACAGTTTCAAACGCAAACTAAAGACGCATCTTTTCAGACAGGCCTATCACAATGTCTAACGTAAACCCTTAACCCTCCTCTGTCCCCGCTCCCACATTTCCCCACATGATATGATGTCATCTCATGCTAACTCCATAGGTCCAAGCTCCATCAACATGTTAAAGGACACGACTGTCGACAGCTCATAAAGTTTTATGTTTATGTAATGACAGTCACCTCTACTACAAAAGTGTCTGACCTCTGCATAAGCAATGCCGCCCCTGCTACCTCTTGTGTCACCCCCTCTACCTCATAGATTGTAAGCTCTTGCGAGCAGGGCCCTCAGTCCCATTGTGTGAAGTGACTACTTCTTTGTAATGTATCTTTATGTCTGTATTTGAACCCTACAAATTGTACAGCGCTGCGGAATATGTTGGCGCTATATAAATAAAATTTATTATTATTATTATTATTATATTATTTGTGTATACTCTTTTCGTTGTTATATATACGCTTAGGTCCACACCATTATCAGGGTCTCTATTCATTCCCTGACTCTTGTATTTATTTCTCTCTGCTCGGGCTCGGATGTTTATTCGCCCGCTTCCCAGGTTCCGACAGCGGTATAACTGCTTAGTGCGCATGACTGCGGCTCTGACGTGCTGCGCATGCACACTGCTTGCTTCCTGACGCGCTGGCCGGCCGGCCGGCACGTGTGAGCCGGAAGCTGCGGCCGGCGCGCTCGTAATCTCCACCCCACTGCACCACTAATGGGTTATTTATTCAGCTGCCCTACACAGTGGTGTCATGCTCTGGCCCACTGTGGAAGGGTAAGTACCCATTTAAGTGTCTCTTTGCTTATCTGCTGCAATTAACTATTTCCTATTCACTGCTGTTGCCAATACTTGATTAATATTCCTGCCAAGTTGGATTTTAAGAGAGACTCTTACTATTGCTATGGCTCTCTGTCCATTATTGTACCATATTGGCAATTCATGTATAGACTTGTGGTACAAAGAAACCAACTTTTGGTATTTGACTTTTAATGCCTACCCTACTGCTTCACTAATGGGCAATTGATTCTACTCCCCCAACACGATGTTGTCATGTTTTGGCCCACTGTGGTGGGTTAAGTACTCATTTGTGTGTTTGCTACAACTGGTTTCTACTTAACTTCTACTTACTACTGTTACTAATATTTGGATTGCATCTCTACAAAGATGCAGTCTAATAGAGTTACTTATTATTGTTATGGCCTATTTTCTACCAACGCTTATACCCATCATTGCGTACTATATTGGCTACTCACATATTTGTGGGACATAGAAACTAATTTTATCTATCTATTCTTCTTGCATGTTGTATCTATTATCTTTGTAAAAAGTTCTTATATTTAATATACACTATATACTAGTCTTGATCCTATCCATTTGTTCATTCTACACAATCTTGTGGTGTTCCTACCACACCAGACTTGAAAAGTAACATGTGCTATATGTTATTTTGTATTTTTGTTTTGTTTAAAGAATTTTATACACTTGAGAAAGGGCTATATGCCAGAAACGCGTCGTGTGTGCCAATAAAGGAGTTTCATTACATATCTATTGGCGAGCGCTGTTTGTCCTTGACTTAACCCCTGAGGAAGTCGGTCTATTACATACCAGTATACATACGTCCCTGTGGCGTCTACAGCTGCTGCCTTCGCTGTCCTACACGCAATTCTTAATGCACTAAAGGTTGTTTTGTCACGCACACAACCTTCCCAGGTGAGAGGACAATTGTTTCTTCTTACCTACCAAGTGTCTTTGAATAATACACAAGGATCCACTCGGTGTGGTCTCTTCTCTTTTCTTGTTCTACATTAATTTAACTCAGGTTTTATTTATATCTGCTTAACTTAATTTAACTTCATCTTTTATAATTAATTGAAAATAAAAAAGTTAATTTTTCACAGTCGTCATATACTCTAGGAAAAAAAATAGAACATGGCGTATATGTTGTCGATCAAGTACAAATGTAGAAGTAATGGTCATGTGCAGGGGCGTAACTACCGAGGTAGCAGGGGGAGCAGCTTTCACAGGGCCCAGGATGTTAGGGGCCCAGCGACAGCCGCTACTGCTGCATTTTTTTTTTTCTTAATAGGTTTTTACCGGCTGGAGTTACTCCAGCCGGTAATGGGCCCTATTCATGTACCCGTCCTGGCAGGGGCTGGGATTGGTAAGTGACGCCGTGGGCCCCACAAACACTATCATTATACTCGGGGGTCTATTCAGATCCCCGAGTATAATGATCAGAGGCCCAGGAGCGGTAAGAGAACATAAAAAACACTGTTACTTACCTCTCAGCGCTCCAGACAGGCTTCTGGCCTACTTCTGTGACATCCCTGACGTAAGTGGCAGTGTTTTTTATGTTGGTATCCCCTCTCAGTCTCCGATTATTATACTCTGGGCCTGAAAAAAAGACCGAGTATAATAATTGTTCATGGGTGTTCACAATGGTGCATAATAGTGTGTGCAGGGACCACTATGGGGCATAATACTGTGTGTAGGGGCCACTATGGGGCATAATACTGTGTGCAGGGGCCACTAAGGGGCATAATACTGTGTGCAGGGGCCACTATGGGGCATAATACTGTGTGCAGGGGCCACTATGTGACATAATACTGTGTGCAGGGGCCACTATGGGGATAATACTGTGTGCAGAGGCCACCGTGGGGCATAATACTGTGTACAGGGGCCACTATGGGGCATAATAGTATGTGCAGTGGCCACTATGGGGTATAATAGTATGTGCAGGGGCTACTATGAGGCATAATACTGTGTGCAGGGTCCACTATAGGACATAATAGAGCACACAGGAATCGGGGGGGAGGCGGGTTGGTCTTTGGCGTCGGTCGGTGGTTGGGTGGGAGTTGGGAGAAGGGCCCATGTCAAAAGCTACAGGGCTTCACCATTCCTAGTTATGCCACTGGTCATGTGAATAGCTCCCATTCACTGACATTGAATGTAATACTGTTGTGTTAAAAAAAAAAATGGACATCACATGGTCATTCAAGCAGGACTTTTCTCTGCGTTTTTTGGGTGGAAACCCAGTGGACCTCATAATAGTCCATGGGGTACTTGGGGTTTCTATAGGTAACCGCCTTGTAAGCGAATTGGGATTCCGTTATTTGGGTCAGATTTTTAGTCAATTTCAGGAAAGAGGGACACACTCACCATATGGCAGGTATACAGTATACTATCTATCTATCTATCTATCTATCTATCTATCTATCTATCTATCCATCTCCTATCTATCTATCTATCTATCTATCTATCTATCTATCTATCTATCTATTTTTTTTTTTCAGATACTGCCAGCACATGAAAGATAATAAAAAGGAAAAAGAAAATGACGCCAGACCTCAGAGACCAGACAAATAAAGAATCCAGGCAACTCTCCAAAGTAATTCACCCACAGCAATGTTTCAGCTTTAAACTCTAGAACATTTTTCACGTAGTGTCATGGTGTGCAAGCACCAAACATATATAATATGCAGCAGCTACTGGAAAATTTCAAAAATTAAAATGGTTTTTGGGTGCAGTAGTTGCTGGGTGCTGGGGAAGGGGAGGGGGTGTTTTGGTTGTCTGTCTGCCCCTTCCCTGAGCTTGAGGACTGGTGGTTTTTCCGCCACTTGGAATTCAGTCTGGCTGAATATAGGGAATCTGCAGTGCTCCTATTAACCCCTTCCTGACGGAAGAGGAAGTCAGCAGATACCCCATATGCAATAGACCGAGCACTGTCAGACACAGGGATACCGAATGTGTATGTGTGTCACTGTCATTTTCTACTTTTATATGTATTCTAGGGAAAGGAGGGATTTACAACTTTTATTTATTTTACTTTTTTATTATATTTTTAAAATCTTCTTTTCTTTTTTTTCCCCACTATTCTATGGGAGATTTTATACACTACTATTGCGGCTGGTCATAGACCCCCCCCCCCCTTCCCAAAAAAAAAAAAAAGCAGAGGGGGCTTTTTCAGCACAAAAACTGTGCTTAAAAGTTCGACTTATACTCGAGGATATACATATATATGTGACAAAATTATCACTATATAAAATTTCACTAATAAATATGAGAATCCATAACATATCACACCACATAACATCACACCATAGTGAATATCACATTAGAAGCTCTGAATAAATACAATTTATATAAATCATTTTCTTATATAGTGTGCAAAATATATAAACTAGAGTTAAATATATCACTAAAAATTCATATAGTGAAGGTACAACATTAATAAAAAGCAATTATTTACCTTAGGAGATCTAGATTATAACAGAGAACCATATGCTGATCCTAACCCTCACCTCAGTGACTCTGCTGCTCTACTGCTTTTGCCTAAAGGCTATGTCTAATATAGTAGTGCCAAGTATTTACTGAGCATGCTCGAAATAGATCACATTCATCATCATTAGAGATGAGCGAGTAGTATTCCATCGAATACCTAGCTGCCATAGGATTGCGTGTAAACGGCCGATCACTAACAGGTTAAGCGCAGTGAATATTCGATGCGCTTAACCCGTTGGTGATCGGCTGCTTACACGCATTCCTATGGCAGCGAGGTATTCCATGGAATACTACTTGCTCATCTCTAGTCATCATGCTTCATACATGTGCTCAGCAAGCCATAGTACTAGAGGAAAATACCCTACATGTGGGTGTAAACTGATGTTTGGGCACATGGCAGTACACAGAAGGGAAGGAGCGACACATTTGAAGAGTAGATTTTGCTGGAATAGTTTTCAGGTGCCATGTCTCATTTACAGAGCCCCGAGAGTACCAATACAATGGAAACCCTCCAATAGTGACCCCATTTTGGAAACTACCTCCCTCACAGAATTTAACATTGTCTTTGGTGAGCATTTTGACCCCACAGCCGTTTCCCAGATTGTATTAACATTGGGATGTGTAAATGAAAAAGTTTTCATATTTTAAAGGGGTTAAGAGAGAAAAAGCACCCCATAGTTTTTTTTTTAAATGCTCATGAAAACAGCAATATCCCAAATGTGGTTGTTATCTTTTTTATGGGACACAATTGGCAGCATCAACCGAGTATGTGGGGTCCTGGAAGCCCACAGTCACTGGTTTATACCTAGGCCGAAAATACATCAGTCTTGTTGTGGGGGGCCAGTGGGGTTATTAAGGTAGAGGAAACCCCATAGATGCTGTAGGCATAGTATCTAAGGGGTTAAAACCCCCAATTGTAGCTGAGTTGTAACTTGGAGACCCCCGAGTATAATGATAGTAGTGTTTGTGGGGTTCATCAACCCATGGCCTCACTTACCGATCCACGCTCCTGATCACAGCCACATTTGCAAAAGGGGAAGCGCTGGTACCCATGAGTAGGAGCCGGGGTTGGTAAGTAAATAGGGCCCCTTACCTGCTGGGGTTACTCCAGCAGGTAACAGCCTATAAAAAAAAAAAAAAAACACAACAGGGGCCCGCTGGTCGATGTGTCAGCGGCTACCACTGAATCTAGAAATAATACTGCTGCATGCTGTGTTATCTTGTCCGGTAAAATGTGCCCCTTACTGGCCCTCACACAGTATAGCACCTCCTTTACTAGCCCCAACAATCTATAAAACCCCTTTGCTTGGGGCAACATGGTGGCTCAGTGGTTAGAACTGCAGCCTTGCAATGCTGAAGTCCTGCGTTCAAATCCCACCAGGAACAACATCTGCCAAGAGTTTGTATGTTGTCCCCGTGTTTGAGTGGATTTCCTCCCTTTCTACAAAAAAACATAATGATAGGAAAAAAAAATGTCTTTAATGGCCCCCAGAAACTATAATGTCTCTTTACTGCCTCTCAAATAGTATACTGTAACTTTAATGGCCCCCAGACACTATATTGCCCACTTTACTGGCTCCCACACAGTTTACTGTCTATTTACTGGCCCCCAGATACTACACAGTCCAGTCACAGTAATGTGACTCCCTGTCAAAATCCAGAATAACCACCTTTGGCAGAGCGGACTGCTGCGAGACGTGCTGGAAGAGAGGGGATGTTGTGATGATGATCACTGGGATGTTGAGCCATGCTGACTCCAGTGCCGTGGCCAGCTGTGCTAGGTTACACGGTTGAGTATCCATGGCGCGAACAACCCGATCAAAGTGGTCCAACAGATTCTCAATTGGGTTCAAGTCCAGGGAATTTGCTGGCCAAGGGAGTACGGTAAACTCATCCTGGTGCTCCTCGAACCACGCACGTACACTGCGAGCTTTATGACACATCGCATTGTCTTGCTGGTAGATGCCATCATCCTGAGGAAAAACAATTCTCATGTAGGGGTGAACATGGTCTGCAAGGATAGATGCATACTTGTGTTGGTCCATCGTGCCCTCCACAATGATGAGTGCACCAGATGACTGATGACACATGCCTTCTGCCATTGGTTATTTAACGTTGACGTCAAAAGTAGGCAGTGGTCACATTAATATGACTGAACTGTGTATAATTCCTCTTTTACTGGTCCCCACACAGTACACTTGCCCTCACTCACTGTTGAAACCCCTTAACTGGCCCCTACACAATAATGTATTAGTCAATTCCAACAGAAAGACATTTTTGAGAGAAGTCCTCAGTAGTTGATACCTTTTTTAATGGCTAACTTAAAAAGTTTTTTGATGACATATGGAGCTTTCGAGACTATAGAGGTCTCTTCATCAGGATGGTATAACACAATTTCTGAAGTTAGGCGTATATACACAGAGAAATGGAGTGTTAGATGCAAAATAGATGGAGAACAGAACATGTAAATAAACAGTAAAAAAACATATATATCAGTTCACAGGAAAGTTCTCTGGGTTTATGGCTTCTTTGATCAGTGATGTGTTGTCTAGTGGTTGTAAAAGGCCATAAAACCCTGGTCCTGATTTAACCCCCTTTGGAGAGTGTTAAGGGTCGTCATAAGTTTAAACTCCCATATGAGGCGATCTTTTCTGCTCTTGAAGTTTCCTCTTAGTACCAGGATCTTCATATCCTGGGTCATATTATGATTTTCATTGCAGAAGTGTTTTGGCACAGGGAGGTCCAGTCTCTGTTCTCTAATCTAGTCTGTGTGAGTTCATCCTCATCCTAAGTGACTGTCCTGTCTCACCTACATACAGGCCCCCAGGACACTTAGTACACAATATCAAATACACTACATTAGGTGTGCTGCAGGTGAAGTTACCTGGGATCTTGTAGTGTCGATCAGAGTTCGGGATCTTTATTTTGTCCGTAGTCAGTATGTGCGGGCAGCTTTTGCACCTCTTATTTCCACATGGAAATGTTCCTTTGTTAGTTGGAGGTGACAGTGAGCTGCTAATAATCATATTCCTGAGGTTTGGTGGCTGTGTGAGCGTGAAGGGTGTGGTCTGGGAAGACAGGCATGTCCCAGCCAGGCAGCTAAAGGGTGTTTGGTAAAGCACCACACCAGGGAGGTCAGCTTACTAATCAAGGCCTGATATTAGTCTGTGTGTGTGTAAAGTCAGGGAAATGTTTCCTTATGTTTAAGTTAGTTCTCAGCCGAGAAGGGTTTTGTTTTGTTTATTTGTGCCTTTGCAAAGGCGGTGTACGCACTACAAGTGAATAAAGCCTGAACGCCTGTGCAACCTAGTGTCTGTGTCCCTGTTTCCTGCACTGCTACAAGCATCTACCTGAGCGATTCCCCACATACAGGATAAGACTACGTAGGGTTTGTTTGTAGTCTGTTACCATAGTGATACATAGGTCTGTAAACAAATAACAGTAAGATACGTTCAGTGGAGAATAATTGCAAAGAAGACAAAACATTCATTGGAATATGTAAGATTTATTATGTCCTGGAATTATTCAGGGTAAGTCTCACTTCCACATCTGAGTTTAGTAGCATGGGGTACTTTAGGATTTACCTTCATGTATCTACAACCAGAAAGAGAGGAGTGTTACAGTCATTACACTGAATATCATTTCATTATATGAGATTTAGTGTGTATTACAGGAGTTTTAAATTGCTGATAAATCCTTAGGTGTCCAACAACCAGGATCCCTGTAGATCAGTTAGTTGCTTATTGTGGTAGCTGAGTCATGTCATGTGATATCTCATGCATTGGTCAAATGGTCTAATTGCCGTTCAGCTCTATTCAAGTGAATGGGCTGAGCTGTGATATCAAGCATACACTATACAAAGTTATGGAGTTATGGTTGATTTCTCTGAAGAAGCTGCAGTGTCTATTACACAGCTGATCAGCCTGGAACTTTGAGGTTGGACATGTGCTGATCTTTAATTGATGACCTCTCCACTCTAGTGTTACAAATGAACTTTGCCAGTCCCAACTTTGGCTTGCCCATTGACCTCTTCTCTACTTTTCTGTTTATTGCCAAGCAGTGGTGTCTCTTGACCTGCCTGGGACAGCTATCATTGAACGGAGAGGACTCTTAGAGATTTTCTTGCAGTAGAGTGTAAATCTCAGGGGTTTAAGGATGGAAACCAAGGGACCACTTAGATAGTACCATCAGGATTAGACGCTTGAGTGGCACAGTGGCACAGTCAGTCCATACCTGTTGTTGCTGGATATTTCCAACACAGTAGATGTGATATGTAATACTGAGTTATCTATCTATCTATCTATCTATCTATCTATCTATCTATCTCCTATCTATCTATCTATCTATCTATCTATCTATCTATCTATCTATCTCCTATCTATCTATCTATCTCATATCTATCTATCTATCTATCTCATATCTATCTATCTATCTATCTATCTATCTATCTCATATCTATCTATCTATCTATCTATCTATCTATCTATCTATTATCTATCTATCTATCTATCTATCTATCCATTATCTATCTATCTCCTATCTATCTATCTATCTATCTATCTATCTATCCCTCTATCTATCTATCTATCTATCTATCTCATATCTATCTATCTATCTATCTATCTCATATCTATCTATCTATCTATCTATCTATCTATCTCCTATCTATCTATCTATCTATCTATCTATCTATCTATCTCATATCTATCTATCTATCTATCTATCTATCTATCTATCTATCTATCTCCTATCTATCTATCTATCTATCTATCTATCTATCTATCTATCTATCTCCTATCTATCTATCTATCTATCTATCTATCTATCTATCTATCTCAATAGTCAAGTTAACAGGAATTCCTAATTAACGGAGTATCACACCTATTTCTCCTGAGGACTTGATGACTTACAGTCACAGCCACAACCAATGTCATTTTATATGGCAAAGGATGAGATTACCCATAAATCATGTTGTTTTTTTTTTAATTCATAATGAAATATCATAGGAAACCATAGAATAAAATAATATTTGCCCACCTACCATTTTTACCAGTTTGGGGTAGAAGGAATTCCAGAACTGACATTTTTGACTGTTCCATTTTTGCTTAACATCAATGCGATCTGCTTTCAGAATGGCGTAACTTTGTTCTTCAGCTGAATACTGCGGCCAAATAATTTCATCATCATTTGGATTTCTACATGATATAAAACACATTACGAAATAGGACATTATGCCATTATGCTTACAAATAGTTCATAAAGCTCCGGATTGTTCCTGAGTCATAGATTATGATTTAATGGGAGTCTATTAAAATTGGACATAAAGATTAGAGATGAGCGAACAGTGTTCTATCGAACACATGTTCGATCGGATATCAGGGTGTTCGCCATGTTCGAATCGAATCGAACACCGCGTGGTAAAGTGCGCCAAAATTCGATTCCCCTCCCACCTTCCCTGGCGCCTTTTTTGCACCAATAACAGCGCAGGGGAGGTGGGACAGGAACTACGACACCGAGGGCATTGAAAAAAATTGGAAAAAGTCATTGGCTGCCGAAATCAGGTGACCTCCATTTTAGACGAATAGTGGATTTCAAATCCGGGTCATATGAGAATGTGAACTTTGTGACTATGAGACAGGGATAGCTGTACAGGCAGAGATAGCTAGGGATAACCTTTATTTAGGGGGGAATGTTATTAAAAATAACTTTTTGGGGCTCTATCGGGTGTGTAATTATGATTTTTGTGAGATAAACTTTTTCCCATAGGGATGCATTGGCCAGCGCTGATTGGCCGAATTCCGTACTCTGGCCAATCAGCGCTGGCCAATGCATTCTATTAGCTTGATGAAGCAGAGTGTGCACAAGGGTTCAAGCGCACCCTCGGCTCTGATGTAGCAGAGCCGAGGCTGCACAAGGGTTCAAGCGCACCCTCGGCTCTGATGTAGGAGAGCCGAGGGTGCACTTGAACCCTTGTGCACCCTCAGCTCTGCTACATCAGAGCCGAGGGTGCGCTTGAACCCTTGTGCACACTCTGCTTCATCAAGCTAATAGAATGCATTGGCCAGCGCTGATTGGCCAATGTATTCTATTAGCCTGATGAAGTAGAGCTGAATGTGTGTGCTAAGCACACACATTCAGCACTGCTTCATCACGCCAATACAATGCATTAGCCAGTGCTGATTGGCCAGAGTACGGAATTCGGCCAATCAGCGCTGGCTCTGCTGGAGGAGGCGGAGTCTAAGGTCGGACCTGAATGGAGACTGGTGTGGAGCGATCTTAGACTCCGCCTCCTCCAGCAGAGCCAGCGCTGATTGGCCGAATTCCGTACTCTGGCCAATCAGCACTGGCTAATGCATTGTATTGGCGTGATGAAGCAGTGCTGAATGTGTGTGCTTAGCACACACATTCAGCTCTACTTCATCGGGCTCCAGACACGAATTTGGGTTTCCCCCTTAACGAGTTTATGTTCCCCATAGACTATAATGGGGTTCGAAACCCATTCGAACACTCGAACAGTGAGCGGCTGTTCGAATCGAATTTCGAACCTCGAACATTTTAGTGTTCGCTCATCTCTAATAAAGATATCTTGTAAGGCTTGTGATAAGGTTTTCGAAACCGCCTTTCTTATTTCATTCTGCTCCTCCGTTGCAGAGATATTCAGAGTTGTAAATGTAAATTAGCTGAGAAGGGTATTAGGGGTGTGTAATCTACAGTTTGGGTTTTGGTCAGGGCTGAAGATTATTGCCCCTAATCCCCCCCAAGATCCACCCAACATGGGATGAAGGACAGCTCTTTGTCTTCTCTTGTCTCTCCGAAAGTGTTCGTCAAGTGCAGTACCCGATGATGTCACACTATACCCTGAAGCGTATTGCCATACACTGAGAGAAGAAATAGGGCTACCCTTCATCTCGTGGTGGGCAGCCCATGGACGGATTTAGGTAATCTGCAGTGCTGACCAAAGCCCAAACTAATGCCTTTTCAGTTTAATTACATATGTATAAAACTCTGAATAGCTCCTCAATGGAGCAGTGGTATGAAATAAGAAGGCAGTTATGAGAAAAACTACAAAGCCCTACAAGGTACTGTGTCTATCTTCATATCCAATTCTGAGTTGACAGACTCCCTATAAAGGTTTAATCTAATTTATGTGGAAAAAATTCTGAAAATATACAGTGCCCTTGGGCACAAGTGGGCCAATGCCTTGAGGGTTTTGCCCCATCTGGGGGACCCCTTCAACAAATAGCTACTGCCTCCAAAGGAAATTTTAGGTAACCACAAATCTAGTGTAGTAGAACATGATACATGATCAACTAACTCCAAAGCAGGGAGGGAATCACCTTCAATGATGTTTATAAGCCATCATGGGGTGAACACTTTGACGGAGAACCCTAGCATTAAAAAGAATTAAACAAAATGAACTAAAATAAAACTGCTGCAAATGTGATAAAAAAAGAACACTAGTTACTAGAGATGAGCGAACAGTAAAATGTTCGAGGTTTGATATTCGTTTCGAGTAGCCCCTCAATATTCGACTACTCAAATCGAATAGCGAACCCTATTATAATCTATGGGGGGAAAATGCTCGTTTCAGGGGTAGGCAACGTTCGATCAAATTATACTTACCAAGTCCATGAGTGAGGGTCGGGCTGGATCCTCCGAGAAGTCTTCTGCCTGCACTACAAGCGGACATGCGCAGTCGGCTCTGCCCAGGCCCGATGCCTGGCAGAGTGAATGAAGAGCCGGAAGACGCCGCGGGGAAGCTGCACGGAAAAGACTTCTGAAGGTAGGAGAAGAACCAGCATTGATTGGCTGACTGTATAGCATTCGGCCAATCAATGCTGGTTCTGCATCGAACTTTTACATTCGAATAGCGAGTGGTACTCGATCGAGTATGAGTATTTCAAATACCGTAGTATTCGATCGAATATCTACTCGATCGAATAATACTCGCTCATCTCTACTAGTTACCTCTTCTTTCCCCTAAAAGTTAGTTGTGGTGCTTTGATGGTTCTTCCAGTCTTTTTTGACAGCATGTGACCATTGCAACCAAGTAGAAGTTGCAGCAACCATATGCCTTTATTACTTACAACATCATTACAATCACTGATCAGAGAATCGTTGAAGCACTAGTTCAAGGGAATTGGTGAGTAGTCTTTATATCTCACCACATTCCAATCATGTACTTAGATTGTTCAAGATTTGCCTTATAAACCTGTTAACATTTGCTAGACATGTACCTGGCATGGCCTTATCTCCAAAACCAACCCTTGTTATAAATACAAGATAATCCTGTGTTGTCAGCCTTACTTAGATATTGTTCATTGAAACATTGAGTGTCCCTGGCAACCAATATAATCAACAAGAGAGCACAACAATGAGACAGAGATAGATGAACCTGCAGTGTTTTGCACAAATCTCCCATAATTCCCATAAAACCAAAATATAGTCATCAGCTTACCCTTTTCTCGCAAAGTTGCCCCAGATATTCATAAGTCTTCTGCTAAACACTTGTTCTTGGTTTGAGAATTGTTGAGATAAAATAAGTGGTTTTCCAAATAATATTGGCAATTCTGCACCATGGGCGACCCCCATCCACTCTGGAAGTCCTTCATCTGATGGACGATGAGCATATTCATAGACATAGAGGTTAGTTTTAGTATTTGAAGCAAAGTCTGCAAAATACTTTGAAGGACAAGTAAAAATAGTGTCTCTCAGTATCTGCTCCATGGCTTTACGATTCTTCTCAGTGTTTTTTTCATCATCCCAGTCTACATACAGTAACATCATAGATTCTACAGAGAGATCATCTCCGGGTGGGAAGTAATATCTCAAACTTTCTTTAAGTTCCTCGGTGGTGATTAGACTTTGGTGTTTTACACTAAATCCTGGTGCACCGAACACTGGAAATGGGTTACCATCATCTTCAGTTATTCCTATCAGTATATCGGTATTTTTGAGTGACTCTTTTACTAGGTTGTGGGGGATGTCGGTTAAAAAATCATTATCCAAAACTGGAGACAAATGAACTATAGGAGATCCAGATGCACTTAGAATTTGCTTATCAATTAACTCTTTGGCATCTACTTTTTGTAAACAGGCTATAGAGGCATCTTCATCTTCTGTAGGACAGTTGAGGAGTTTGGCTAATTGTACGGACAACACCCTTGACCTTTCTTGAGAATTGAATGCCAAGGTTGCTGTTGGTGCTCCACTTTGAAGAATGGCTCTATTAAAATAAGAATGGCTTCCTGGGCTCATCACATGATACCCTACGGAGACAGCTCCGGCACTATGTCCAAAAATTGTAATACTGTCCGGATTTCCACCAAAAGCTGCAATATTTTCTTGAACCCATTGAAGAGCCAGCCTTTGGTCAAACAAACCAGCATTTCCTGGGGCTTTTGCATTTCCTGGGAGAGCTAAGAAACCAAATACTCCAAGTCTGTAGTTCATTGACACTACGATGACTTTCTCAGAAGCTGCCAGCACACTTCCATCATACATGTCTGAAGACGAGGTGCCAAAACTAAACGCTCCTCCATGGATGAACACCATGACGTGTGCCGGTTTAGATATGGTTTGTGGAACCCATACATTCAGATTCAGACAGTCCTCACTCATTTCATTTTTGACATTCCACTTATCTGACTCACTGAACTTTGCATAGCCGTTATCTTTACTCTGGTAACAAGAGTTTCCATAGGTGGTGGCTTTGTAAACTCCATGCCATGGTGCCCGGGGTTCTGGTTTTTGGAACCGTCTTTCTCCTGTTGGTGCTTCTCCATATGGAATTCCTAGATAGGCTGTGACAGTACGAGACATCACAGACTGTTTTATTCCACTCACTTTCCCCTGCCTTGTTTGTACAACTGTGTCATCTTCTGCCGTAACATATACAGCAAACATAGATAGTATCACCAAATAGTTTTTGCTGCTGCAGGACCTCATATTTGTGCTCCACATCTGCAGTTTTGAAAACACAATATATTAATATTTTATACATTTTAAAGTGATACATGCCTTTTTTTTACATATAAATTATGTCTTCCAAAATAATCTAACATTATTTGGCAGGTTCAATTTTTTTTTAAATAAAGTTGCTCAGAGAGGTAGTGCTTCATATTGAAGAGGTGACGCTGGTTCATGAAGACTTTATGTTAAAAATACTAGGGTTGAGCCGATCTTCAGATTTCAGAATCATTTTTAAAATCCGATTTTTGCTCATTTTCCAGCCAATTCCGATTATGAAATTTGCTCGATTGCCGATCGGAATCCGATCTCACTCGATCCCAATCGCCCACCCCTAATGTTAGCTTTTCCCACAATGATTGGTCAGTAGCAAAGCATTGTGGGAAATATCCTCCGACCTCGATCCCGCTGTAAAAGATCGTGCTTGGAATTACGGTCGTGATCGTGAAATTTACTCGATCGCCGATCGGAATCCGATCTTTTCCCATCCCGATTGCTCAACCCTAATAAAAAGTATGAAAATTAGCTCTACATTAAATCTGCATATTGCAACTTCATCTGTAATAAGACGCAATACCCATCCATCAAACCAGTGCCCTGAAGATAGATGCCACTGAGACTCCAGAGCTGGTAGCATTTGCTATCTATAACCATACCTATGAGGCAGCCTTTTCATTTTAACGTACTCCATGTAATTCTCTTTTACTCCTGTGGTGGCACTGTAGGACAGTGAAGTTTTCCCTATATATTAAAATTGATCACTGTGAGTCCCAGCATCAGGATAAAAAAAAATTACTGGACAAAGTGGATAATGTTGTACCTAAAAACATACCAATGTATATAACATAGTTTGTAAAGATATATAGACATTAGTTTTTATGCAATGTGCTACTCACCCTTCTCTTCCCAATCTGTTATATCTTACATTTGACGGTCCCAGTGACCTTATAAATAGTTCTAGACTCCTCCTTTTTCTAAAACTAAACAACACTTAGCAAACAAAAGCTGGGCGTAGAGCTCAAGTAAACTGAGACTTTGACTTTTTGAGCCTAAAAATTGTCAAATAAAATAGGTCAAATATTAACAAAAGTCAACAAAGGCATCCTGTAAGTTACTGTGTCGTCCTCATTAGGCTGAGTGCCAGCACTAAGGCAATGACACCAGACACACTATGTTACTGTGAGTTTGGTTTTACTATAAAATGTTAAACAAGGACATCAATTTTTGGCTGTGATATCTTTTATTACTATACGTAAAATATATTTTCAAGGTATTTAGGGTTTAAGAAAGATGATACAGTGTTACGGTACAGTATGACGAGTTGTGATGTCTCCAAACTTTACAACCGGACTTTGCCTACATGTAGCACAAAATTAATGTTTTAACGGTGCCCAATATGATGACTCCACCATACATGATGGATTGCTAGAGTTACCCAATACTGCCTTCATTTAGAATAGACACAATATTTGTTGTGACAAATAAAATACAGTGAAAATTAACATTTATTAGAATATTTAGGTTTTATTATATAAATAAAGATACACTGCAGTTATTCAGGCGCCTTCCATTTTGTCTCCTCTTCGATACCTTGTATTTAATAGCACAGTTTACTTTGGGATTTTCCTTTACGTATCTGAAAGATAGAAGTGTTACAGTTATTACAGCATTGAATGTCTTTCATTCTGCGGGTTTTTAATTTATACATTTGCCATAATGAATATTCTTCAAAAGCAAACTATTTGGGGATCTCATCACAAAACCCAAATCGAAGATCAATTCTTCAATATAAAGAGAACCGTGTATATTAGTAGTGGCCGGGGACATAACTATATGTGGTATTACTATATCAGTAGGACCCAGGCCCTGCCCAAAGACTGCTTTGTTACTGAAGATTACACCTGTATTATGGCATATCGTACATGAAGGTCTCTGTTAAAGATTTTGTATGAGAGCCAAGGAGCTTTAAGTTACATTTCTGGTGTGGCATAGGAACAATACTGAGCTCTATCAACTCAATGACACAAGTCATGTCAAAGTGTTTGTCTAGTCAAAAAAAAAGCATTGAAGGAGATTCATCTGAGGACTTAATGGCTCACAGATGATGTCACCTTCTATATGATATTGATAAGGTCAAAGCCGTGTTTATGACTAATTGACCAATAATCCCGGGTAATTGTCGTCATCCTTATTAGACTGAGTGCCAGCAGTAAGGAAATGACACCAGACACACTATGTTGGTATTAGTTCCTCTCTCAACCAAGGAGGAAATACTGACGCACTTTTATTAAAACAACGTGGGGTTAAATAGTAGCAGAGAAAAGAAGAGAGATAACAACAACGTAAGTTTTCATATTCATTCCTGATTGTTATGATACATCTCAATTAGAGATGAGCGAGTAGTACTCGATCGAGTAGGTATTCGATCGAATACTACGGTATTCGAAATACTCGTATTCGATCAAGTACCACTCGCTATTTGAATGGAAAAGTTTGATTCAGAACCAGCATTGATTGGCCGAATGCTATACAGTTGGCCAATCAACGTTGGTTCTTCTCCTACCTTTAGAAGTCTTCTCCGTGCAGCTTCCCCGCGGCATCTTCCTGCTCTTCATTCACTCTGCCAGGCATCGGGTCTGGGCAGAGCCGACTGCGCATGTCCGCTAGTAGTGCAGACATGCGCAGTCGGCTCTGCCCAGGTCCGATGCCTGGCAGAGTGAATTCAGAGCCGGAAGACGCTGCGGGGACGCTGCACGGAGAGGACTTCTCGGAGGATCCGGCCCGACCCTCACTCGTGGTAAGTGTAATTTGATCGAACGTTGCCTACACCTGAAACGAGCATTTTCCCCTCATAGACTATAATGGGGTTCGGTATTCGATTCGAGTAGTCGAATATTGAGGGGCTACTCGAAACGAATATCGAACCTCGAACATTTTACTGTTTGCTCTCTGTAATCTCAATCAAACAGAAAAAGTTTAAGCTGTTCCATATATAGCTGGCTACTCCCTGTCCTGCGTGGTAACCTTGGGGAGCTGTCTTCTAGCAGCAAGCCAAGCATTTGTTTTTCTTGCACCCATCCTGAATGCAGGCGCCATCTTATCATATAACATTATACCAGTTTCAACGCATAAGCAACTATATCTAGCATTCAGCTTTTAAGGATAACAATGTTTTTCATACATTACATAATTATAACCTTCACAATATGGCACAACATGAAATTAGCATAACATATAATAAAATAATAGATGTCAACCCACCATTTTTTTTATTAGTTTGGGGTAGAAGGAATTCCAGAATTGACATTTTTGACTGCTCCATTTTTGCTTAGTATCAATGCGATCCACTTTCACAATGGCATAGCATTGTTCTTTAGCAGAATACTGCGGCCAATGAAATTCATTATCACTTGGATTTCTACAACGTATGGAAAACATAAAACAGACAGATTTTATGGTTAGAAATGGTCAACCAATATAAACTAGTCCTTCTTACATCATGACGTAAAAGTTTTATCTACTTTCATGCGTTGGGCAAAGTGGAAAGTGACCACAAAGATTAGCTGACCTGTGAATTACATAGACAACTCAATAATTTAGGTGGACATAGTGTAGTTCTTCATTCCCCCTCTAGTGGCACTGCAGGGAATAATTACTGGCAGCTTTCCTCACAGATTGCAACCCATAACTGGGGGTTCAAGCATCAGGATACATCAGATTGTTGCCAAGGTAGCCTTTTAAAATTAAGGGATTGTCCTTAATGGATTACTCCTTTAGTCGCCTATTTTTTTTCTAGGTTAGGCCAACTGTTGTTTACCAAGTAATAGTATCTGCAATATTCTTGCACTATACCACGTAGAGTCAATGACTTACCCTGTTCTTGCAAAGTTGCCCCAGATATTCATAAGTCTTCTGCTAAAAATTTGTTCTTGGGTTGAGAATTGTTGAGGAGAAATAAGTGGTTTTCCAAATAATATTGACAATTCCGCACCATGTGCAAACCCCATCCACTCCGGAAGTCCTTCATCTGATGGACGGTGATCATATTCATAGACATAGAGGTTATTTTTAGCCTTCGAAGCAAAGTTTGCAAAATACTTTGAAGGACACAAAAAATAGTTGTCTCTCAGTATCTGCTCCATGGCTTCCCGATTCTTCTCAGTGTTTTTTTTGTCTTCCCAATCTACATACAGTAACATCATAGATTCTACAGAGAGATTATCTGCTGACGGGAAGTAATACTTCAGACCTTGTTTTAGTTCCTCGGTGGTGATTAGACTTTGGTTTTTAATAGAGATGAGCGAACAGTGTTCTATCGAACTCATGTTCGATCGGATATTAGGCTGTTCGGCATGTTCGAATCGAATCGAACACCGCGTGGTAAAGTGCGCCATTACTCGATTCCCCTCCCACCTTCCCTGGCGCCTTTTTTGCTCCAATAACAGCGCAGGGTAGGTGGGACAGGAACTACGACACCGGTGACGTTGAAAAAAGTAGGCAAAACCCATTGGCTGCCGAAAACATGTGACCTCTAATTTAAAAGAACAGCGACGCCCAGCTTCGCGTCATTCTGAGCTTGCAATTCACCGAGGACGGAGGTTTCCGTCCAGCTAGCTAGGGCTTAGATTCTGGGTAGGCAGGGACAGGCTAGGATAGGAAGGAGAAGACAACCAACAGCTCTTGTAAGAGCTAAATTCCAGGGAGAAGCTTGTCAGTGTAACGTGGCACTGACGGGCTCAATCGCCGCAACCCAGCTTTCCCAGGATCCTGAATGGAATACACTGTCAGTGTATTCCCGTATACCCGATATATACCCCGATACCCGTTCCAACGGTGTGCCCCCCCACCTTCACCCCAGAAATACCCTGCAAGTCCCCTAGCAATAGAATTGGGGCTATATACACCCACAATTTTTACTACTGGTATACAGTGCCATTGTCTGACTGGGAATTCAAAGAATATATTGGGAATACAAATACCCTCATTTCTTGCTACTGCCATATAGTGCCAGTGTCTGACTGGGAATTCAAAGAATATATTGGGGTTACGTGCACCCACAATTTTTACTACTGGTATACAGTGCCATTGTCTGACTGGGAATTCAAAGAATATATTGGGGTTATAAATACCCTCATTTCTTGCTACTGCCATATAGTGCCAGTTTCTGACTGGTAATTCAAAGAATATATTGGGGTTACGTGCACCCACAATTTTTACTACTGGTATACAGTGCCATTGTCTGACTGGGAATTCAAAGAGTATATTGGGAATACAAATACCCTCATTTCTTGCTACTGCCATATAGTGCCAGTTTCTGACTGGGAATTCAAAGAATATATTGGGGTTACGTGCACCCACAATTTTTACTACTGGTATACAGTGCCATTGTCTGACTGGGAATTCAAAGAGTATATTGGGAATACAAATACCCTCATTTCTTGCTACTGCCATATAGTGCCAGTTTCTGACTGGGAATTCAAAGAATATATTGGGGTTACGTGCACCCACAATTTTTACTACTGGTATACAGTGCCATTGTCTGACTGGGAATTCAAAGAGTATATTGGGAATACAAATACCCTCATTTCTTGCTACTGCCATATAGTGCCAGTTTCTGACTGGTAATTCAAAGAATATATTGGGGTTACGTGCACCCACAATTTTTACTACTGGTATACAGTGCCATTGTCTGACTGGGAATTCAAAGAGTATATTGGGAATACAAATACCCTCATTTCTTGCTACTGCCATATAGTGCCAGTTTCTGACTGGGAATTCAAAGAATATATTGGGGTTACGTGCACCCACAATTTTTACTACTGGTATACAGTGCCATTGTCTGACTGGGAATTCAAAGAGTATATTGGGAATACAAATACCCTCATTTCTTGCTACTGCCATATAGTGCCAGTTTCTGACTGGGAATTCAAAGAATATATTGGGGTTACGTGCACCCACAATTTTTACTACTGGTATACAGTGCCATTGTCTGACTGGGAATTCAAAGAGTATATTGGGAATACAAATACCCTCATTTCTTGCTACTGCCATATAGTGCCAGTTTCTGACTGGGAATTCAAAGAATATATTGGGGTTACGTGCACCCACAATTTTTACTACTGGTATACAGTGCCATTGTCTGACTGGGAATTCAAAGAGTATATTGGGAATACAAATACCCTCATTTCTTGCTACTGCCATATAGTGCCAGTTTCTGACTGGTAATTCAAAGAATATATTGGGGTTACGTGCACCCACAATTTTTACTACTGGTATACAGTGCCATTGTCTGACTGGGAATTCAAAGAGTATATTGGGAATACAAATACCCTCATTTCTTGCTACTGCCATATAGTGCCAGTTTCTGACTGGGAATTCAAAGAATATATTGGGGTTACGTGCACCCACAATTTTTACTACTGGTATACAGTGCCATTGTCTGACTGGGAATTCAAAGAGTATATTGGGAATACAAATACCCTCATTTCTTGCTACTGCCATATAGTGCCAGTTTCTGACTGGGAATTCAAAGAATATATTGGGGTTACGTGCACCCACAATTTTTACTACTGGTATACAGTGCCATTGTCTGACTGGGAATTCAAAGAGTATATTGGGAATACAAATACCCTCATTTCTTGCTACTGCCATATAGTGCCAGTTTCTGACTGGGAATTCAAAGAATATATTGGGGTTACGTGCACCCACAATTTTTACTACTGGTATACAGTGCCATTGTCTGACTGGGAATTCAAAGAGTATATTGGGAATACAAATACCCTCATTTCTTGCTACTGCCATATAGTGCCAGTTTCTGACTGGGAATTCAAAGAATATATTGGGGTTACGTGCACCCACAATTTTTACTACTGGTATACAGTGCCATTGTCTGACTGGGAATTCAAAGAGTATATTGGGAATACAAATACCCTCATTTCTTGCTACTGCCATATAGTGCCAGTTTCTGACTGGGAATTCAAAGAATATATTGGGGTTACGTGCACCCACAATTTTTACTACTGGTATACAGTGCCATTGTCTGACTGGGAATTCAAAGAGTATATTGGGAATACAAATACCCTCATTTCTTGCTACTGCCATATAGTGCCAGTTTCTGACTGGGAATTCAAAGAATATATTGGGGTTACGTGCACCCACAATTTTTACTACTGGTATACAGTGCCATTGTCTGACTGGGAATTCAAAGAGTATATTGGGAATACAAATACCCTCATTTCTTGCTACTGCCATATAGTGCCAGTTTCTGACTGGGAATTCAAAGAATATATTGGGGTTACGTGCACCCACAATTTTTACTACTGGTATACAGTGCCAATTTCTAACTAGGAATTCAAAATGCGCAAGGCTCCCGGAAAGGGACGTGGACGAGGCCGTGGGCGAGGTCGGGGGAATGGTTCTGGGGAGCAAGGTAGCAGTGAAGCCACAGGGCGTCCCGTGCCTACTCCTGTGGGGCAGCAAGCATTGCGCCACTCCACAGTGCCAGGGTTGCTTGCCACATTAACTAAACTGCAGGGTACAAACCTTAGTAGGCCCGAGAACCAGGAACAGGTCTTGCAATGGCTGTCAGAGAACGCTTACAGCACATTGTCCAGCAGCCAGTCAGACTCTGCCTCCTCTCCTCCTATTACCCAACAGTCTTGTCTTCCTTCCTCCCAAAATTCCGAAGCTTTACAGAACAATAACCCAAACTGTCCCTGCTCCCCAGAGCTGTTCTCCGCTCCTTTCATTGTCCCTCAACCTGCCTCTCCACGTCACGATTCCACGAACCTAACAGAGGAGCATCTGTGTCCAGATGCTCAAACACTAGAGTCTCCTCCATCTCCGTTCGATTTGGTGGTGGATGACCAGCAACCCACCCTCATCGACGATGATGTGACGCAGTTGCCGTCAGGGCATCCAGTTGACCGGCGCATTGTGCGGGAGGAGGAGATGAGACAGGAGTTGGAAGAGGAAGTGGTGGATGATGAGGACACTGACCCGACCTGGACAGGGGGGATGTCAAGCGGGGAAAGTAGTGTGGATGTTGAGGCAGGTGCAGCACCAAAAAGGGTAGCTAGAGGCAGAGGCAGAGGTCAGCAGCTTAGGCGAAGCCAGGCCACACCCGGAATCTCCCAAGATGTTCCAGTTCGTACCCAGCCCCGAAAAACTCCCACCTCGAGGGCACGTTTCTCGAAGGTGTGGAGTTTTTTCAAGGAATGCGCCGAGGACAGATATAGTGTTGTCTGCACAATTTGCCTCTCGAAATTGATTAGGGGCTCTGAGAAGAGCAACCTGTCCACCACTTCAATGCGCCGTCATTTGGAATCCAAGCACTGGAATCAGTGGCAGGCAGCAACGGCAGGACAAAGGCCGCCTGCCGTTCACGCCACTGCCACTGCCTCTGCCTCTGCCACTGCCACTGCTGACTGTGCTGGCGATGCACTCCAGAGGACGAGCCAGGACACCACTTCATCTGCCTCCGCCACTTTGTTGACTTCTACCTCATCCTCCCCTGGTCCTGTCTTATCTCCTTCTCCTGCACCATCAAAGGCACCATCAGGCGTTTCTTTACAACAACCCACCATCTCTCAGACATTGGAGCGGCGGCAGAAATACACTGCTAACCACCCACACGCGCAAGCCTTGAACGCCAACATCGCTAAACTGCTGGCCCAGGAGATGTTGGCGTTCCGGCTTGTTGAAACTCCCGCCTTCCTGGACCTGATGGCAACTGCGGCACCTCGCTATGCCGTCCCTAGCCGTCACTACTTCTCCCGGTGTGCCGTCCCCGCCTTGCACCAGCACGTGTCACTCAACATCAGGCGGGCCCTTAGTTCCGCGCTTTGCACAAAGGTCCACTTGACCACCGACGCGTGGACAAGTGCATGCGGACAGGGACGCTACATTTCACTGACGGCACACTGGGTGAATGTAGTTGAGGCTGGGACTGCTTCCCAAACTGGCCCGGTGTACCTCGTCTCCCCGCCTAACATTCCTGGCAGGGACACGAGAAGAACACCCCCCTCCTCCTCCTCCTCTACCGCCTCCTCCTCCGCCACCGCCTCCTCCTCCGCCACCGCCTCCTCCTCCGCTGTTAGATTGACCCCAGCTACGAGTTGGAAACGTTGCAGCACTGGCGTTGGTAGACGTCAGCAGGCTGTGCTGAAGCTGATCAGCTTGGGGGACAGACAGCACACTGCCTCCGAGGTGAGGGATGCCCTCCTCGATGAGACGGCAATATGGTTTGAGCCGCTGCACCTGGGCCCAGGCATGGTCGTTTGTGATAACGGCCGGAACCTGGTAGCAGCTCTGGAGCTTGCCGGACTCCAACATGTTCCATGCCTGGCCCACGTCTTCAACCTAGTGGTGCAACGTTTCCTAAAGAGCTACCCCAATGTTCCAGAGCTACTGGTGAAAGTGCGGCGCATGTGCGCCCACTTTCGCAAGTCGACAGTAGCCGCTGCTAGCTTAAAATCTCTCCAGCAACGCCTGCATGTGCCACAACACCGGCTTTTGTGCGACGTCCCCACACGCTGGAACTCAACGTTTCAGATGTTGAATAGAGTGGTTGAGCAGCAGAGACCTTTGATGGAATACCAGCTACAAAACCCTAGGGTGCCACAAAGTCAGCTGCCTCAGTTTCACATCCATGAGTGGCCATGGATGAGAGACCTTTGTGACATCCTACGGGTCTTTGAGGAGTCCACAAGGAGGGTGAGCTCTGAGGATGCGATGGTGAGCCTTACAATCCCGCTCTTGTGTGTTCTGAGAGAATCCCTGATTGACATCAGGGATAACTCAGATCACACAGAGGAGTTAGGGATAGCATCCGATCCGTCACAGCTGGAGAGTAGGTCCACACATCTGTCCGCTTCACTGCGTTTAATGGAGGAGGAGGAGGAGGAGGAGGAGGAAGAAGAGTTGTCCGATGATGTGATGGTGATACAGGAGGCTTCCGGGCAACTTCGAATCGTCCCATTGTTGCAGCGCGGATGGGTAGACATGGAGGATGAGGAGGAAATGGAGATTGAACTTTCCGGTGGGGCCAGAGGAGTCATGCCAACTAACACTGTGGCAGACATGGCTGAGTTCATGTTGGGGTGCTTTACAACCGACAAGCGTATTGTCAAAATCATGGAGGACAACCAGTACTGGATCTTTGCTATCCTTGACCCCCGGTATAAAAACAACATCTCGTCTTTTATTCCGGTAGAGGGGAGGGCCAATCGCATCAATGCTTGCCACAGGCAATTGGTGCAGAATATGATGGAGATGTTTCCAGCATGTGACGTTGGCGGCAGGGAGGGCAGTTCCTCCAGTAGGCAACCAAGTTCTCACCGGTCCACACAAACGAGGGGCACACTGTCTAAGGTCTGGGACACCTTGATGGCACCCCCTCGCCAAAGTGCCGCCACGGAGGGTCCTAGTGTCACCAGGCGTGAGAAGTATAGGCGCATGTTGCGGGAATACCTTTCCGACCACAGCCCTGTCCTCTCCGACCCCTCTGCGCCCTACACGTATTGGGTGTCGAAGTTGGACCTGTGGCTTGAACTTGCCCTATATGCCTTGGAGGTGCTGTCCTGTCCTGCCGCCAGCGTCCTATCTGAGAGGGTGTTCAGTGCAGCCGGTGGCATCATCACTGACAAGCGCACCCGTCTGTCAGCTGAGAGTGCCGACCGGCTCACTTTGATAAAAATGAACCACCACTGGATAGAGCCTTCATTTTTGTGCCCACCTGTGTAAAGCACCCCAACATGAAACTCCATGTCTGTACTCAACCTCTCCAATTCCTCCGCATCCTCATACTCATCCACCATAAGCGTTGCACAATTCTGCTAATACTAGGCTCCCTCCAACATGATTTCCCCCAACTCTGCTGGTTAGAGGCTCCCTCCACCCTGATTTCCACCAACTCTGCTGGTTAGAGGCTCCCTCCACCCTGCTTTCCCACAACTCTGCTGGTTAGAGGCTCCTTCCACCATGAATTTGCCCAAACTGGGCTGTTTAGAGGCTCCCTCCACCATGAATTGGTCCAAACTGGGTTTTTTAGAGGCTCCCTCCACCATGAATTGGTCCAAACTGGGCTGGTTAGAGGCTCCCTCCACCATGAATTGGTCCAAACTGGGCTGGTTAGAGGCTCCCTCCACCATGAATTTGCCCAAACTGGGCTGGTTAGAGGCTCCCTCCACAATTAATTGGTCCAAACTGGGCTAATTAGAGGCTCCCTCCACCATGAATTGGTCCAAACTGGGTTTTTTAGAGGCTCCCTCCACCATGAATTTGCCCAAACTGGGCTGTTTAGAGGCTCCCTCCACCATGAATTGGTCCAAACTGGGCTGGTTAGAGGCTCCCTCCACCATGAATTTCCCAAAACTTGGCTGTTTAGAGGCTCCCTCCACCATTAATTGGTCCAAACTGGGCTGGTTAGAGGCTCCCTCCACCATGAATTTGCCCAAACTGGGGTGGTTAGAGGCTCCCTCCACCATTAATTGGTCCAAACTGGGCTGGTTAGAGGCTCCCTCCACAATTAATTGGTCCAAACTGGGCTAATTAGAGGCTCCCTCCACCATGAATTGGTCCAAACTGGGTTTTTTAGAGGCTCCCTCCACCATGAATTTGCCCAAACTGGGCTGTTTAGAGGCTCCCTCCACCATGAATTGGTCCAAACTGGGCTGGTTAGAGGCTCCCTCCACCATGAATTGGTCCAAACTGGGCTGGTTAGAGGCTCCCTCCACCATGAATTTCCCAAAACTTGGCTGTTTAGAGGCTCCCTCCACCATTAATTGGTCCAAACTGGGCTGGTTAGAGGCTCCCTCCACCATGAATTTGCCCAAACTGGGCTGTTTAGAGGCTCCCTCCACCATGAATTTGCCCAAACTGGGCTGGTTAGAGGCTCCCTCCACCATGAATTGGTCCAAACTGGGCTGGTTAGAGGCTCCCTCCACCATGAATTTGCCCAAACTGGGCTGTTTAGAGGCTCCCTCCACCATGAATTTGCCCAAACTGGGCTGGTTAGAGGCTCCCTCCACCATGAATTGGTCCAAACGGGTTTTTAGAGGCTCCCTTCACCATGAATTGGTCCAAACTTGGCTGTTTAGAGGCTCCCTCCACCATGAATTTGCCCAAACTGGGCTGTTTAGAGGCTCCCTCCACCATGAATTGGTCCAAACTGGGCTGGTTAGAGGCTCCCTCCACCATGAATTTCCCAAAACTTGGCTGTTTAGAGGCTCCCTCCACCATTAATTGGTCCAAACTGGGCTGGTTAGAGGCTCCCTCCACCATGAATTTGCCCAAACTGGGCTGTTTAGAGGCTCCCTCCACCATGAATTTGCCCAAACTGGGCTGGTTAGAGGCTCCCTCCACCATGAATTGGTCCAAACTGGGCTGGTTAGAAGCTCCTTCCACAATTAATTGGTCCAAACTGGGCTAATTAGAGGCTCCCTCCACCATGAATTGGTCCAAACTGGGTTTTTTAGAGGCTCCCTCCACCATGAATTTGCCCAAACTGGGCTGTTTAGAGGCTCCCTCCACCATGAATTGGTCCAAACTGGGCTGGTTAGAGGCTCCCTCCACCATGAATTTCCCAAAACTTGGCTGTTTAGAGGCTCCCTCCACCATTAATTGGTCCAAACTGGGCTGGTTAGAGGCTCCCTCCACCATGAATTTGCCCAAACTGGGGTGGTTAGAGGCTCCCTCCACCATTAATTGGTCCAAACTGGGCTGGTTAGAGGCTCCCTCCACAATTAATTGGTCCAAACTGGGCTAATTAGAGGCTCCCTCCACCATGAATTGGTCCAAACTGGGTTTTTTAGAGGCTCCCTCCACCATGAATTTGCCCAAACTGGGCTGTTTAGAGGCTCCCTCCACCATGAATTGGTCCAAACTGGGCTGGTTAGAGGCTCCCTCCACCATGAATTGGTCCAAACTGGGCTGGTTAGAGGCTCCCTCCACCATGAATTTCCCAAAACTTGGCTGTTTAGAGGCTCCCTCCACCATTAATTGGTCCAAACTGGGCTGGTTAGAGGCTCCCTCCACCATGAATTTGCCCAAACTGGGCTGTTTAGAGGCTCCCTCCACCATGAATTTGCCCAAACTGGGCTGGTTAGAGGCTCCCTCCACCATGAATTGGTCCAAACTGGGCTGGTTAGAGGCTCCCTCCACCATGAATTTGCCCAAACTGGGCTGTTTAGAGGCTCCCTCCACCATGAATTTGCCCAAACTGGGCTGGTTAGAGGCTCCCTCCACCATGAATTGGTCCAAACGGGTTTTTAGAGGCTCCCTTCACCATGAATTGGTCCAAACTTGGCTGTTTAGAGGCTCCCTCCACCATGAATTTGCCCAAACTGGGCTGTTTAGAGGCTCCCTCCACCATGAATTGGTCCAAACTGGGCTGGTTAGAGGCTCCCTCCACCATGAATTTCCCAAAACTTGGCTGTTTAGAGGCTCCCTCCACCATTAATTGGTCCAAACTGGGCTGGTTAGAGGCTCCCTCCACCATGAATTTGCCCAAACTGGGCTGTTTAGAGGCTCCCTCCACCATGAATTTGCCCAAACTGGGCTGGTTAGAGGCTCCCTCCACCATGAATTGGTCCAAACTGGGCTGGTTAGAGGCTCCCTCCACCATGAATTTGCCCAAACTGGGCTGTTTAGAGGCTCCCTCCACCATGAATTTGCCCAAACTGGGCTGGTTAGAGGCTCCCTCCACCATTAATTGGTCCAAACTGGGCTGGTTAGAGGCTCCCTCCACCATGAATTTGCCCAAACTGGGCTGTTTAGAGGCTCCCTCCACCATGAATTTGCCCAAACTGGGCTGGTTAGAGGCTCCCTCCACCATGAATTGGTCCAAACTGGGCTGGTTAGAGGCTCCCTCCACCATGAATTTGCCCAAACTGGGCTGTTTAGAGGCTCCCTCCACCATGAATTTGCCCAAACTGGGCTGGTTAGAGGCTCCCTCCACCATGAATTGGTCCAAACGGGTTTTTAGAGGCTCCCTTCACCATGAATTGGTCCAAACTTGGCTGGTTAGAGGCTCCCTCCACCATGAATTTGCCCAAACTGGGCTGTTTAGAGGCTCCCTCCACCATGAATTGGTCCAAACTGGGCTGGTTAGAGGCTCCCTCCACCATGAATTTCCCAAAACTTGGCTGTTTAGAGGCTCCCTCCACCATTAATTGGTCCAAACTGGGCTGGTTAGAGGCTCCCTCCACCATGAATTTGCCCAAACTGGGGTGGTTAGAGGCTCCCTCCACCATTAATTGGTCCAAACTGGGCTGGTTAGAGGCTCCCTCCACAATTAATTGGTCCAAACTGGGCTAATTAGAGGCTCCCTCCACCATGAATTGGTCCAAACTGGGTTTTTTAGAGGCTCCCTCCACCATGAATTTGCCCAAACTGGGCTGTTTAGAGGCTCCCTCCACCATGAATTGGTCCAAACTGGGCTGGTTAGAGGCTCCCTCCACCATGAATTGGTCCAAACTGGGCTGGTTAGAGGCTCCCTCCACCATGAATTTCCCAAAACTTGGCTGTTTAGAGGCTCCCTCCACCATTAATTGGTCCAAACTGGGCTGGTTAGAGGCTCCCTCCACCATGAATTTGCCCAAACTGGGCTGTTTAGAGGCTCCCTCCACCATGAATTTGCCCAAACTGGGCTGGTTAGAGGCTCCCTCCACCATGAATTGGTCCAAACTGGGCTGGTTAGAGGCTCCCTCCACCATGAATTTGCCCAAACTGGGCTGTTTAGAGGCTCCCTCCACCATGAATTTGCCCAAACTGGGCTGGTTAGAGGCTCCCTCCACCATGAATTGGTCCAAACTGGGCTGGTTAGAGGCTCCCTCCACCATGAATTTGCCCAAACTGGGCTGTTTAGAGGCTCCCTCCACCATGAATTTGCCCAAACTGGGCTGGTTAGAGGCTCCCTCCACCATGAATTGGTCCAAACGGGTTTTTAGAGGCTCCCTTCACCATGAATTGGTCCAAACTTGGCTGTTTAGAGGCTCCCTCCACCATGAATTGGTCCAAACTGGGGTGGTTAGAGGCTCCCTCCACCATGAATTTGCCCAAACTGGGCTGTTTAGAGGCTCCCTCCACCATGAATTGGTCCAAACTGGGTTTTTTAGAGGCTCCCTCCACCATGAATTGGTCCAAACTGGGCTGGTTAGAGGCTCCCTCCACCATGAATTGGTCCAAACTGGGGTGGTTAGAGGCTCCCTCCACCATTAATTGGTCCAAACTGGGCTGGTTAGAGGCTCCCTCCACCATTAATTGGTCCAAACTGGGCTGGTTAGAGGCTCCCTCCACCATGAATTTGCCCAAACTGGGCTGGTTAGAGGCTCCCTCCACCATGAATTGGTCCAAACTGGGGTTTTTAGAGGCTCCCTCCACCATGAATTGGTCCAAACTGGGGTTTTTAGAGTCTCCCTCCACCATGAATTGGTCCAAACTGGGGTTTTTAGAGGCTCCCTCCACCATGAATTTGCCCAAACTCTGCTGGTTAGAGGCTCAATCCACCCTGATTTTCAAAACAAATGTTGGTGCCAACCTCAACTTACTACAAGGGCCAAATTCACTGCTGGTGACAAGCTCTCCTCACTGCAAGTGCCAAATACACATGTTTCAAGGTGTTTTCCTACTGTCAGAGAGGTGGTATTGAGTGTGTAAAGTGTGTAGTTGTTAGGCTGTGATGTTGGGGTAATAGAGGGTCTTTGGTGTGTTAGATGCCCCCAGACATGCTTCCCCTGCTGTCCCAGTGTGATTCCAGAGGTGTTGGCATCATTTCCTGGGGTGTCATAGTGGACTTGGTGACCCTCCAGACACGGATTTGGGTTTCCCCCTTAACGAGTATCTGTTCCCCATAGACTATAATGGGGTTCGAAACCCGTTCGAACACACGAACATTGAGCGGCTGTTCGAATCGAATTTCGAACCTCGAACATTTTAGTGTTCGCTCATCTCTAGTTTTTAACACTTAATCCTGGTGCACCAAACACGGTAAATGGGTTACCATCATCTTTAGTTATTCCTATCATTATATCAGTATCCATGATTGACTGTTTTACTAGGTTTTGCGGGAGGTCGGTTATAAAATCATTATCCAAAACTGGAACAAAAAAGGTCAAAGCATATCTAGATACAGTTTGAATTTGCTTATCAACTATGTCTTTGGCATCTGCTCTTTGTAAACAGGCTATAGTGGCATCATCCTCTTCTGTAGGACAGTTGAGGAGTTTGGCTAATTGTATGGACAACATCCTTGACGTTTCATGAGAATTGAAAGCCCAGTTTGCTGTCGGTGCTCCACTTTGTAGAATGGCTCTATTAAAATAAGAATGGCTTCCTGGGCTCATCACATGATACCCCACAGAAGCACCTCCTGCACTATGTCCAAAAATTGTGATACTGTCCGGATTTCCACCAAAAGCTGCAATATTTTCATGAACCCATTGAAGAGCCAGCCTTTGGTCAAACAAACCAGCATTTCCTGGAGCTTTTGTATTTCCTGGGAAACCTAAGAAACCAAATACTCCAAGTCTGTAGTTCATTGACACTATGATCACATCCTCAGAAGCTGCCAAGACACTTCCTACATACATGTCTGAAGACGAGGTGCCAAAAATGAACGCTCCTCCATGGATGAACACCATGACATGTGCCGGTTTAGACATGGTTTGTGGAACCCATACATTCAGATTCAGACAGTCCTCACTCATTTCATTTTTGACATTCCACTTATCTGACTCACTGAACTTTGCATAGTTATCATCTTCACTCTGGTAACAAGAGTTTCCATAGGTGATGGCTTTGTAAACTCCATGCCATGGTGCCCGGGGTTCTGATTTTTGGAATCTTTTTTCTCCTGTTGGTGCTTCTCCATATGGAATTCCTAGATAGGCTGTGACAGAACGAGATATCACAGACTGTTTTATTCCACTCACTTTCCCCTGCCTTGTTTTTACAATTGTGTCATCTTCTGCCATAACATATACAGCAAGTATAGTTAGTATCACGAAACAGGTTTTGTTGATGTAGATCCTCATATTTTTGTGCTTCATATCTACAATTTTGGAAACATATTATAGTAATATTATTACATTTCATGAAGGACATATGACTTTATTTAGCACACAATTTACATAAACTTTTTTTTTTTTTTTCAAAAATAATCATTTTACATCTCTTGACTTATTCAATTTCTGGAACTGTAGGAGCTCGGGTAGGAATTTTTTTTCATTGAAGAGATGCAGAGACTTATTTTATGTGATTTAGATCTTCCTCAAAAGAAAGTTTCCCTATAGAAGCTTCATTTGTGATGAGAAGCAGAACCCACCTGAGTTGAATCTAAGGAAGCTCCTCCAGCCAACCTCTACCCAACGTATGGGTCCTATATTTTTTTTTAAGACTCTATGGATTGACTGATATGAGGAGGTGGTGAAGTAAGAATATACTGAGTAATATGTACAATATACTACTCACCCTTCTCTTGCCTGTCTGTGTTAGGTCTGTTATCTGACATCAATAATTTTAGAATAACTTTCACACTCCTCCTTTACTGGCGGTAAACCAATGTAACAAATCCTTCCATGTAAATTGAGACTTTGACCTTTTCAGTATAAGAAAAACAAGAACATAGCACACACAGGGGAGAGGGAACACTTCAAATAACATCCAGTGGATATCCCCCTTATATAATATGTTACCGCACACAGTTTGTATTTGATTTATGAGTCATTTGTTGTAATTCATTTTCTACTGGCTTATGTATGTTCATGATAATATTTGTATACCGTATGTATTTCGTATTTCTTTTACATGTCACGTTGTGCATATAATGATGTTTTTTATACGTATCATGGCAATATTTGCATACAGCACCTATTTCGTATTTTTGTGTCATTTTGTGTACATAATAGGGTTGAGCCAATCTTGAGATTTCAGGATCGATTTTGAAATCCGATTTCCGATCATTTTCCAATCGAACCCGATCTCGATCCCAATTCCAATCCTAATGCAAGTCAATGGGATTTTTCTTTTCTATGATTGTTTTGAAAAGCTATAAAAAGCTACCAAAACAAATACACGTTCTTAGAATGCATAGAAAGAGCAAGGGAACACTTAAATGGCCATGAAACATTGTTTTTTAATCACTTTGTGAGGACAACGAGGCACTCGCCATATAATAAGCCATGGCTGAAGTTCATGAGTAGATAGATAGATAGATAGATAGATGGATTCTGCTACATCTGCATTACTGTACATTGACTTGTCCACAGTATCTACTCTTCTGCTTCGTCCCTGCTTTTCCGTATACTCAGCTCTGCTACATTTCAGGGCTCGTTCACATCTGCGCTCGGTCTCCATTCATACAGGTTTCCATTTCCTGCACACAACAGAGCAGGAGACGGAAACCTGCAGGACTCTTTCAAACCCATTCATTTGAATGGGTTTGAAAGATGTCCGACCGTGAGCACCAGTGAGCATTTTATGCTCTCCACCGCAAAACCGTTTTTTTTTTTAAACCGGACACAGAGTCGGACATGCAGTACTTTGTGTCTGGTTTTAAAAAAAAAACGGTTTCGCGGCGGAGAGCGTAAAACACTCACTGGTGCTCACGTCCGGACCTGGTCTGACAGCTTTCTGTCTTTCCGTCTCCTGCTTCTCCACTGTGCTCCCCATGCACTCCAGCCCTGGGTTGCTGTAGACATGACGTAATGACATCATTCACATCGTGCCTACAGCTCCTAGAACATTCTGGGAGAAGAGACTTCCGACACAGCAGCAGAGGCGCGACAAGAGGTGAGTATCAGTGTTTTTTATGTTAAACTGTGAGGGCAAATGAAGGAGGTACATTAAATTGGAGGATAATGTAGGAGGGTATGTATGAAACTGGAGGCAAGTAAAGGGGGACATGAAACTTTGGTCAGACATAGGGGGACATGAAAATGGGAACAGATGTAGGGGGCATGACACTGGTGGCAGTGATGGAGGGGGAACATTAAACTGATGGCATATGAAGGGGTTGGGGACTTTGAATAGGGGGAGATTAAGAGGGACATTAAGTTGGGGACAGCTGGAGGGGGACATTTAAAAAATGGGGGTCACTGGATGGAGACACTAAGTGGGGCGCAATTGGAAAGGGACATTAAACTGGGAACAACATGTTCGCCTCCAGCTACCCCTACGGTTTAATGTCCCCTTCCATCTACCCAGTTTAACCTCCTCATCTAGTTGCCTCCAGTTTAAAGTCCCCCTCCAACTGCCCCCACATGACAATGTCAAACACCTGGAGCTCGCATCTACTGAGACACACAGCCAGCTCAAGTATATACTAAGGCAGATACCCAACCCCTGACTCCACAGCTCAGTGGCAAAGAGAACAAGCAGAGGACACCGGCTCAAATTCCCAGAAAATACACAACAATATTACAAACAATTTAGGTCCGGACACCCTCTTTCTGTTCTATGAAAGTTGGGAGGTATGCAATACTAAGTCAATGTTGCTAATATAGACAGGTTACGAGATGATATTGGTTGGGATTGATGAATTAGTAGAACAACAGTCAAACCCCTCCAGCTCTGCCTGAGGTCCCCAACACTAGAAAACTATATTATTTTAATTATAAAATGACATGTTTGAGGAAAAGAACCCTTAAATGGCCTATGTATTATGTAAGGGAGCCAGTAGAGCCAAGAAATATATGGTAGTGTGACCAGGCAGTCCAAATTTGTCAAGTGTACATACTATAGACAGGCAGAAGGAAAAATTATAGATGGTATGTACCTTCCACTGATGTGGTTGGTGTCTACATGGTGACTGGCTGATGTATGAGTCTGGGATTTAGGAAAAACTGTGCCCTTGTTCAGCTGTTCACCTCTTCAGGCATTCCATAGTTTTATTTGCCTTGGCAGCAGCTTCCTGGCACTGGTTGCTAAAATTATGTTTACTTTCAACCCGTATCCCCAGGTCTTTTTCAGCAGTAGTCTTACCTAATATAAAACATAGTTGGAATACTTGTTTCCCACGGTCTGTGTACATAACCTTGCATTTATCCACAAGAAAGCTAAGGCCCTACTCTGATTGGCACTAAATCTCAAAGCAGTAGATCCTGCCAAAGTTTGGGAGGAAGGCAAGACAACCTTAAGGCAATGGCTGTGAGCAGTGTGCAAGTAGGAGTAAGTAAAGAACCGATAATGAGATTCACAAAATATCACTGCAAAGGGAAACAAGTCAAAATATATATGACTGGTGCAGCAAGATATTGTGACATAAAAACTGGCTTCAGAAGATACCTTATTACTTTCAATGGACGCCAATGTAATGCTGCGTTTCTCCAGCGGTGGTGCTGCAGAGAATTGAACACTTGTTACAGTGGATCACTGGGGAACATGGTAATTGGCCATCCTTGTTCAGTTTATTACCCAGGAACAATTCTAAGAAAATCCAGAAATGTATATAATATTATAAGAATATAGATGCTGTAACTGACTAACTGTTAACCTTGCTTGGCTACATTCACAGGTCCTCTAAGATGTTCCATGGTAGAGCTAATGTGAAAACTGGGTGCACAAGCTGAGTATTATAGTGAAATTAGAAAGGTTTGGCATCTATTATACTTCTCCTGATAAACTCAGTTTATGATTTAGTTATTTTCCATATAACTAACTCATTTACCAACTAAATACATGTTCAGGCTTAGAGCTCAATCACATAGAGACTTGGGACTACTCGAGAATAAAATCATTATTGGTTAGATCATATATTAACGTATATTGGATAGAATCAATGATGGAGACTTTACCAGTACAGTATGTTTGGGCTGTTTAATGCAGGAAAACCTAGAACCGACATTGTACAGACCGTAAAATAGGGAGCAAAATGAAAAAGGAAGCACATCGCAGCAGGATCTAAGCAGCAAAGCTATATATGATTTTCTGTTCACTCTGTTACCAAGGAAGTCTGTCCATAGATACATTCCATTATGCCTCGTTCATCTCAGTGATTGTAGAGGGTGGTCCTTTCCTTTCTTCACCCAGAGAATGGAGAAGGGAGGAGTTGATTCTCCTCACAGCCTGCAAATTGTTAATGTGTGGAAAAAGACTGAGGAGTCTGCAAACCGCACAGCTTATGCTAGGTTTCACACTAGGGATCGGGGACTCCATACCACCTTCCACTTAAAATATGCAGAGAGGAAAATCCTGCAAGCCATCAGAAAGCAGGGCAGAAACCTGATGACCCCATTATAGGCTATTGGTCCAATTTTTAAGTGTATAGGGTTTCCAAGTTTCAGGTCCACAAGTGAACCTGAAGAACAGAAACCTGAACCAGCCCTTACAATGTCAGAAAGTCTTCCATGTACTTGTATCTACTTCTGTTGTGGTGACCGATAGTATATTATTCACAGACACCAAACTACTTTACTGACTTTGCACATTGAGTTTTTGGTGTGTGTGTTTTTTAGGTTAGATTGGATGTATTTGCCCTGTTTTGTACACTTAAGGGGCCTTCACACAGAGTAAAGAGGCGCTGATTCTAGCACAATAACTTGTGGCAGAATTAGTGCTGATAAAGACTCCCATTGACTTCAACGGGTTCCATTTTCTGTGCGGAACACATTGAAATAAATGGGAGACTTTTTAATAGCACTGATTTTGCCGCGAGTTATTGTGTCAGAATCAGCGCCACTTTACTCCGTGTAAATGCCCCCTTAGGCTTTTTCCTCAGGTATTTGTAATTGTGTAGTTACACCTGCCAGAATGGAAGAGCCTTGGGGTAGCACAGTGTCTCATTGGTTAGCACTAGAGATGAGCTAACACTAAAATGTTCGAGGTTCGAAATTCGATTCGAACAGCCGCTCACTGTTCGAGTGTTCGAATGGGTTTCGAACCCCATTATAGTCTATGGGGAACATAAACTCGTTAAGGGGGAAACCCAAATTCGTGTCTGGAGGGTCACCAAGTCCACTATGACACCCCAGGAAATGATGCCAACACCCTGGAATGACACTGGGACAGCAGGGGAAGCATGTCTGGGGGCATAAAAGTCACTTTATTTCATGGAAATCCCTGTCAGTTTGCGATTTTCGCAAGCTAACTTTTCCCCATAGAAATGCATTGGCCAGTGCTGATTGGCCAGAGTACGGAACTCGACCAATCAGCGCTGGCTCTGCTGGAGGAGGCGGAGTCTAAGATCGCTCCACACCAGTCTCCATTCAGGTCCGACCTTAGACTCCGCCTCCTCCGGCAGAGCCAGCGCTGATTGGCCGAAGGCTGGCCAATGCATTCCTATGCGAATGCAGAGACTTAGCAGTGCTGAGTCAGTTTTGCTCAACTACACATCTGATGCACACTCGGCACTGCTACATCAGATGTAGCAATCTGATGTAGCAGAGCCGAGGGTGCACTAGAACCCCTGTGCAAACTCAGTTCACGCTAATAGAATGCATTGGCCAGCGCTGATTGGCCAATGCATTCTATTAGCCCGATGAAGTAGAGCTGAATGTGTGTGCTAAGCACACACATTCAGCACTGCTTCATCACGCCAATACAATGCATTAGCCAGTGCTGATTGGCCAGAGTACGGAATTCGGCCAATCAGCGCTGGCTCTGCTGGAGGAGGCGGAGTCTAAGATCGCTCCACACCAGTCTCCATTCAGGTCCGACCTTAGACTCCGCCTCCTCCAGCAGAGCCAGCGCTGATTGGCCGAATTCCGTACTCTGGCCAATCAGCACTGGCTAATGCATTGTATTGGCGTGATGAAGCAGTGCTGAATGTGTGTGCTTAGCACACACATTCAGCTCTAATTCATCGGGCTAATAGAATGCATTGGCCAGCGCTGATTGGCCAGAGTACGGAATTCGGCCAATCAGCGCTGGCTCTGCTGGAGGAGGCGGAGTCTAAGATCGCTCCACACCAGTCTCCATTCAGGTCCGACCTTAGACTCCGCCTCCTCCAGCAGAGCCAGCGCTGATTGGCCGAATTCCGTACTCTGGCCAATCAGCACTGGCTAATGCATTGTATTGGCGTGATGAAGCAGTGCTGAATGTGTGTGCTTAACACACACATTCAGCTCTACTTCATCGGGCTAATAGAATGCATTGGCCAATCAGCGCTGGCCAATGCATTCTATTAGCGTGAACTGAGTTTGCACAGGGGTTCTAGTGCACCCTCGGCTCTGCTACATCAGATTGCTACATCTGATGTAGCAGTGCCGAGTGTGCATCAGATGTGTAGTTGAGCAAAACTGACTCAGCACTGCTAAGTCTCTGCATTTGCATAGGAATGCATTGGCCAGCCTTCGGCCAATCAGCGCTGGCTCTGCCGGAGGAGGCGGAGTCTAAGGTCGGACCTGAATGGAGACTGGTGTGGAGCGATCTTAGACTCCGCCTCCTCCAGCAGAGCCAGCGCTGATTGGTCGAGTTCCGTACTCTGGCCAATCAGCGCTGGCCAATGCATTCTATTAGCTTGATGAAGCAGAGTGTGCACAAGGGTTCAAGCGCACCCTCGGCTCTCCTACATCAGAGCCGAGGGTGCGCTTGAACCCTTGTGCAGACTCGGCTCTGCTACATCAGAGCCGAGGGTGCGCTTGAACCCTTGTGCACACTCTGCTTCATCAAGCTAATAGAATGCATTGGCCAGCACTGATTGGCCAGAGTATGGAATTCGGCCAATCAGCGCTGGCCAATGCATCCCTATGGGAAAAAGTTTATCTCACAAAAATCACAATTACACACCCGATAGAGCCCCAAAAAGTTATTTTTAATAACATTCCCCCCTAAATAAAGGTTATCCCTAGCTATCCCTGCCTGTACAGCTATCCCTGTCTCATAGTCACAAAGTTCACATTCTCATATGACCCGGATTTGAAATCCACTATTCGTCTAAAATGGAGGTCACCTGATTTCGGCAGCCAATGACTTTTTCCAATTTTTTTCAATGCCCCCGGTGTCGTAGTTCCTGTCCCACCTCCCCTGCACTGTTATTGGTGCAAAAAAGGCGCCAGGGAAGGTGGGAGGGGAATCGAATTTTGGCGCACTTTACCACGCGGTGTTCGATTCGATTCGAACATGGCGAACACCCTGATATCCGATCGAACATGTGTTCGATAGAACACTGTTCGCTCATCTCTAGTTAGCACTGCATTCTTGTAGCGCTGGAGTCCTGGGTTTGAATCCCACCAGGAACAAGTTCTGCAAGGAGTTTGTATGTTCTCCCAGGCTGGTCACACGATTTGAGTATTTGGGTTCGTTTTACAATAATATTGATCTAAGTGTTCACAGGCTCCATGGAAAACCCCCATATTATCACTGAGATCCTCAGAGGTGGAGTCTAAAAGCAGCACATTACATCCGTTGTAACAAGAATTGGGCCATAGATGCTGCATAGATGAGTTTTATGTACAGGATTAGACTACATAGTGTTTGTTTGTAGTCTGTTACCATAGTAATACATGGGTCTGTAAACAAATAACAGTAAGATACTTTCAGTAGAGAATATTTGCAAAGAAGACAAAACATTCATTGGAATATGTAAGATTTATTATGTACTGTGTATTATTATTCAGGGTAAGTCTCACTTCCAGTCCACTCCAATATCTTGAGTTTAGTAGCACGGGGTTCTTTAGGATTTACCTTCATGTATCTACAACCAGAAAGAGAGGAGTGTTACAATCATTATACTGAATATATTTTTTCTTTATATAATTCTTAATATGTATTACTTTACTGATGAATCCTTAGGTGTCCGACACCCAGGAACCCTGTGGATCAGTTAGTAGCATAAATTGGTAGCCAAGCCCTCTGAGCACGGCTTCAGCCCCTCAAGCCATGTGATGTCTCATGCATTGGTCATATGGCTTGATCGCAGCTTAGCCCTGCTCATGTGAATGCGCTGAGCTGCCATACCAAGCACAGCTGCTGTAGAAACGTATGGCGCTATGGTTATTTTATTTTTTTTGCAGAAGCTGCAACGTCTTTACACAGCCGATTGGCCTGGAGCCCTGTGGTTGCTGATGTATAACTGATTACTTATTCTCTCTACTGTTACAAATGAACTCTGCCAGTCCTAACCTTGGCTTACCCATTGACCACTTTTCTACCTGTCCTTCAATGCCAAGCAGTGAGGTCTCTTGACCTGCTTGGGACAGAAGTCATTGAATGGGGACGACTGTTAGAGGTTCTTTACATCGGAGTCTAAATCTTGGGGGTTGACGTGTGGAAACCAGGGGATCACTTACATGACTTAAGTGTACTCCTGAGGAAGTCAAGTCCCTTCATTGGCACAGTCAGTCCACACCAGAGTTTGTTGCTAGAAATTTCCAGAACAGTCCATGTGATCGTACTAAATAGTATTGCTCTACTATTAATAGGGTTTAGCAGAGTATCACGGCTCCTTCTCCAGAAGACTTGCCGACTTTGCGCTATAAATCTAATTTTCTATGGCAAAGGATGGCATTTGCTGTAGCTCAAGTTATTGTAAGTAAATATTATAGGAAACCATAGAATAAATATTTGCCCACCTACCATTTTGACTAGTTTGGGGTAGAAGGAATTCCAGAATTTACATTTTTCACTGTTCCACTTTTGCTTAACATCAATGCGGTCCACTTTGAGAACAGCGTAACGTTGTTTTTGCGCCAAATACTGTGGCCAAATAATTTCATCATCACTTGGATTTCTACATAGTATAAAAAAACCATGAAGAAATAAGACAGTCTTAGAAATGACTCAAAGCTGCAGACTGTTTCTGAAGCAAAGATCATGATTTAAAGGGAGTCTTTCAGATCAAAATTGAACATAAAGATACCTTGTAGGACTTGTGTAGCCCTAATGTAGCCAAGTAGAAGCTGAATCAGTCCCATGCCTTATCACTTACATTGGGACTTCCACGAGTGTCCACTTGTAAGCAAAGACCATTAGAAGGCCATTGGAGCACTAGTGCTTACTTGCAAAGGAAATTAGTGGGTAGTCTTTAGATTTGTATCTCACCACAACACTTCAATCATGTACGTAGATAATAGTTGCCTTCTACAACTCAGACCCCAGGTACATGTCCTTAGTCATGCACTGGTCCATGAAAATGAAGGGTCTATGAAACCATGTTTTCTACAGATCCTAGCAATATAATAGATGAACTGAGCCTCACTAAAAACAAGAATGGGAGCTGCTCCATAATTTGTGGCTCAGCCCTACACATGGAGCCATAGAAAGGAATTGGGTGTGTATGCTACTTGTTGGCATTGGACTGTGGGCTTGGGTTCACATGGTGCTGTTTTAATTAATATCTGCATCCTTTGTTAATTGCGTGTCAGTGGAGCAGTACATTTAGACTGAGTTCACATGGAGTTTTATGGTCAGGAATCTGCCTCCAATAGAACTCTACTAGGAGGCTTTTTTTTGGAGACTGATTTTGAGGCAGATTCCTGACCAAAAAACTCCATCTGAACTTAGGCTGAGTTCAGACGGGGTTTTTGACGCGGAGGCCGCTTCAGATTCCAGACCAAAAACCAGCAGCCGCAACTGGATGCCAGCACTCCGCTCCGGATTAGGCCCAAATGAATGGGCCTAATCGGGAGGGAGCGTCTTCAGGCGGACGTCCGAGGCTGAACCAGTCGCAGCATCCGCCTAAAGAATGAGCATGTCGCTTCAATGGGAGTCGTTTTATTGGTCAGGATTTTGAGACTGATTCCGTGTTAAGTATGTGAACTATGCCAAAGGATTTCAATGTAATGGCCATTAGCTTTCAGGTGAAATGCATAACAAAATTTAGGCATATACAACAAACGTTTTGAATATATACATCACCCAAATCTTGGTTCTGGCCTTATCTCTAACACCACCTTTGTTATGACTATAAGACACTCCTGCATTGTCAGCCTTACTTAGATATTGTTTATTGAGTGTCCCCGCCATCCAATATGATCAACAAGAGCGATAAATTAACCTGTGGTGTTATGCACATACCTCTCATAATTCTCATAAAACCAAAATATAGTCAAGAGCTTACCCTTTTCCTGCAAAATTGGCCCAAAATTTCATAAGTCTTCTACTAAATACTTGTTCTTGGCTTGAGAATTGTTGAGGTGAAATAAGTGGTTTTCCAAATAATATTGGCAATTCTGCACCATGGGCAACCCCCATCCACTCCGGAAGTCCTTCATCTGATGGACGGTGATCATATTCATAGACATAGAGGTTATTTTTAGCAATTGCAGCAAAGTTTGACACAAAAAAATTATTGTCTCTCAGTATCTGCTCCATGGCTTTACGATTCTTCTTTGTGTTTTTTTCGTCATCCCAGTCTACATAAAGTAACATCATAGATTCTACAGAGAGATCATCTCCTGGTGGGAGGTAATCTCTCAAACCTTCTATAAGTTCCTCGGTGGTGATTAGACTTTGGTTTTTAACACTAAATCCTGGTGCACCAAACACTGGAAATGGGTTTCCATCATCTTTAGTTAGTCCTATCAAAATATCAGTATTTTTGATTGAATGTTTTACTAGGTTGTGCGGGATATTGGTTAGAAAATCATTATCCAAAACTGGAGCAAAATTAACTAGAGGAGATTCTAATAGACTTTGCTTATCTACTATGTCTTTGCCATCTACTTTTTGTAAACAGGCTATAGTGGCATCTTCATCTTCTGTAGGACAGTTGAGGAGTTTGGCTAATTGTACGGACAACATCTTTGACCATTCTTGAGAATTGAATGCCCAGTTTGCTGGTGGTGCTCCACTTTGTAGAATGGCTCTTTTAAAATAAGAATGGCTTCCTGGGCTCATCACATGATACCCTACGGAGACAGCTCCGGCACTATGTCCAAAAATTGTAATGCTGTCCGGATTTCCACCAAAAGCTGCAATATTGTCATGAACCCATTGAAGAGCCAGCCTTTGGTCAAACAAACCAGCATTTCCTGGGGCTTTTGGATTTCCTGGAAGAGCTAAGAAACCAAATGCTCCAAGTCTGTAGTTCATTGACACTACGATGACTTCCTCAGAAGCTGCCAGCACACTTCCATCATACATGTCTGAAGCTGAGCTGCCAAAGAAAAAACCTCCTCCATGGATGAACACCATGACATGTGCTGGTTTAGATATGGTTTGTGGAACCCATACATTCAGATTCAGACAGTCCTCACTCATTTCATTTTTGACATTCCACTTATCTGAATCGGTGATTTTTGCATAGCTATTGTCTTTACTCTGGTAACAAGAGTTTCCATAGGTGGTGGCTTTGTAAACTCCATGCCATGGTGCCCGGGGTTCTGGTTTTTGGAACCGTCTTTCTCCTGTTGGTGCTTCTCCATATGGAATTCCTAGATAGGCTGTGACAGTACGAGACATCACAGACTGTTTTATTCCACTCACTTTCCCCTGCCTTGTTTCTACAATTGTGTCATCTTCGGCCGTAATATATACAGTAAGTATAGTTAGTATCATGAAACAGGTTTTGTTGGTACAGAACCTCATCTTTGTGCTCCACATCTGCAGTTTTGAAAAAAACAAAAACAAAAAAAACCAATACATTAATCTTTATTACATTTTATGAGCAATATTCCTTTTTGATACATATAAATAATTTCTTCCAACTTTACTTGGCTGCTTCAATTTTTATTAAATATAGGAGCCCAGGCAGGTGGTGAATCTTCTCATTGGAGAGGTGCTGCTGTTTCACGGAGATTTTTTGTTCCGGGGTATACAAGCAGGATACCCTGCAGTCAGTTTGCCAAGTGGGAATACTTTTAATAAAAAATGACTGTGCAAAGCAGATAATGCTGTGCAAAAATAAAATTATATATTATATAATCATAATTTGCGAAGATATATTTGCTCAATATGTTACTCACTAGAGATGAGCGAGAAGTACTCGATCGAGTAGGTGTTCGATCGAATACTACGGTATTCAAAATACTCATACTCGATCGAATACTACTAGCTGTAGTAATACTACTAACTGTAAAAGTTCGATGCAGAACCAGCATTGATTGGCTGAATGCTATACAGTTGGCCAATCAACGCTGGTTCTTCTCCTACCTTTGGAAGTCTTCTCCGTGCAGCTTCCCCGCGGCGTCTTCCGGCTCTGAATTCACTTGTAGTGCGGGCATGCGCAGTTGGCTCTGCCCAGTCCCGATGCCTGGCAGAGTGAATGAAGAGCCAGAAGATGCTGCGGGGATGCTGCACGGAGAAGACTTCTCGGAGGATCCAGCCCGACCCTCACTCGTGGACTTGATAAGTATAATTTGATTGAACGTTGCCTACCCCTGAAACGAGCATTTTCCCCCCATAGACTATAATAGGGTTCAATATTCAATTTGAGTAGTCGAATATTGAGGGGCTACTCGAATGGAATATCAAACCTTTTACTGTTCGCTCATCTCTATTACGCACCCTTTTCTTGCCGGTCTATGTTATGTCTTTGATTTGACATTTCCAGAAAATTTATAAAGACTTTTAGACTCCACCTTTACTGAGACAACAAAACTTATCAAGTGCTCAAGTAAACTGAGACTGACTTTTTGAGACTACAAATTGCCATGAAATGGATCAAATATCAACAAAAATCAGTGAAGGCATCCTGCAAGCAGTGGCGTCACTACCAGGGTAGCAGTTGCCACAGGGCCCGTGACATTAGGGGGCCTGGTGGGTTCAGGGAGCCACACATCTTAAGACTTTGGAGACAATGTGGAGGATTTAACAAGATTCATTCAGTCTTAACCCCTTAGAGACCCTGGACATAATACTACATCCTGAGTTGCTTGGGGATGTTTGGAGAGAGTTCAGGAGCTGAGCTCTCAGTACAGGGCGGATGCCGGCTGTGTAATACAGCTAACACCCGCCCCTAACAGAAGATGTCGGTGCCCGCACCGATAGCTGTTAACCCTTTAGATGCTGCGGTCAAACGGCACCGCCATTTTGCTCTGATCGCCGCCCTCCTGAATGTCACCAGGAGGGTGGCAATTGGTTGCCATGACAGCCGGGAACCTATTGAAGGTTCCCAGGCTTGTCATAGCATTGGTTCTATTGCATGATGCCATAGGCATGGTCTAATAGAGCTGCTGTCATTTTGCTACTCACTGCAATACAGTAGTATTGCAGTGAGTAGTGTGAGTGATCAGACCCCCTAGATTTCAAGGGGGGGAGGGGAGGGGGGTTGATCATAAATGTAAGATAAGGGAAAAAACATTGAATAAAGAGTGATCAAACCATCAGACCTTTCCCCAAATGGAATTAATAAAAACACCATCTTGTCCTTCATAAAAAGACGCCGCCCCCAGCTCCATACATCTAGATATGAAAAAGTTACAGGAGTCACAATTTTTTCATTTTTAAAAAGGTATCAAAACATTACAAATACGATATAAATTTGGTATGGCCGTGTTCGTACTGAGCCGCAGAATACAGGTAACGTCATTTTTACCACGCGGTGTTCGATGTAGCAATCTGATGTAGCAGAGCCGAGGGTGCACTAGAACCCCTGTGCAAACTCAGTTCACGCTAATAGAATGCATTGGCCAGCGCTGATTGGCCAATGCATTCTATTAGCCCGATGAAGTAGAGCTGAATGTGTGTGCTAAGCACACTCATTCAGCACTGCTTCATCACGCCAATACAATGCATTAGCCAGTGCTGATTGGCCAGAGTACGGAATTCGGCCAATCAGCGCTGGCTCTGCTGGAGGAGGCGGAGTCTAAGGTCGGACCTGAATGGAGACTGGTGTGGAGCGATCTTAGACTCCGCCTCCTCCAGCAGAGCCAGCGCTGATTGGCCGAATTCTGTACTCTGGCCAATGCCTGAATGTGTGTGCTTAGCACACACATTCAGCTCTACTTCATCGGGCTAATAGAATGCATTGGCCAATCAGCGCTGGCCAATGAATTCTATTAGCTTGATGAAGCAGAGTGTGCACAAGGGTTCAAGCGCACCCTCGGCTCTGATGTAGCAGAGCCGAGGCTGCACAAGGGTTCAAGTGCACCCTCGGCTCTCCTACATCAGAGCCGAGGGTGCGCTTGAACCCTTGTGCAGCCTCGGCTCTGCTACATCAGAGCCGAGGGTGCGCTTGAACCCTTGTGCACACTCTGCTTCATCAAGCTAATAGAATGCATTGGCCAGCACTGATTGGCCAGAGTACAGAATTCGGCCAATCAGCGCTGGCCAATGCATCCCTATGGGAAAAAGTTTATCTCACAAAAATCACAATTACACACCCGATAGAGCCCCAAAAAGTTATTTTTAATAACATTCCCCCCTAAATAAAGGTTATCCCTAGCTATCCCTGCCTGTACAGCTATCCCTGTCTCATAGTCACAAAGTTCACATTCTCATATGACCCGGATTTGAAATCCACTATTCGTCTAAAATGGAGGTCACCTGATTTCGGCAGCCAATGACTTTTTCCAATTTTTTTCAATGCCCCCGTTGTCGTAGTTCCTGTCCCACCTCCCCTGCGCTGTTATTGGTGCAAAAAAGGCGCCAGGGAAGGTGGGAGGGGAATCGAGTAATGGCGCACTTTACCACGCGGTGTTCGATTCGATTCGAACATGGCGAACACCCTGATATCCGATCGAACATGTGTTCGATAGAACACTGTTCGCTCATCTCTAGTTATTATACATGTAGATGAATGCTAGAATTCAACAGACATAGATATGAGCGGTTGGTAGTGACTGGAGTCTGTGCTGCTGCATACACAGTTAACTCTTTAATTGGCAATACATATTCTTTAAACACAAGACAATCCTAAGGAGTTTCTTGGGCAAGTATTAACATTTTTCCTCCATTAAATACATACTGCTATTTTAATAGCAAAGTGCTGCTGATTTTGCCTGCACAAATCTTAAAAACAAAAAACAACCATAATACACTTATGGAGAAAAGCAGACCTGAACCGCACATCCCAATCTAATACACTGAACTAATACTTTTCAGAAAAATCTACAATACTGAACATGAGGTTGTTAGTATAGATATTGATCAAGATGTATAAGCCCACTGGCCACTTCCTAGCAACCTCTATATGGTGTGTCCCTGCTCTACAGGGTGTGGTGCCGCACAATGACGACCACCACCACCATAATACATCACCCTTGCCACCAAACCAAGCCCCCAGGCTCTGGGCCACATCATCCATACAGACACAGCAATACACCACTTGAACAGATCTCCAAAAATTCACCTTACCATGTTGCCCCAGTCAGAGGACTAAGAGCTAGTAGGTGCGTCCATTTTTGCAGTCTCCTGCTAATTAAAAACACTTTGGCCAAATGGGAGGAGTGCTGGTCCCAAGGCAAAAACAAAAAAACAAGGGGACAGATTTACCATAGTACGCTTGTGGAGAAAAAAAAGACATGGACCGAACATCCAAATCTTATGCAATGAATTAATACTTTTCAGCAAAATCTCCAAAAATAAACATAGGGGTGTTGCTGGACCACTGGATCATTCTCCCTGTGGGTGTTGTATTGCATTGCTGGTGCACCCACTAGAGTAGGGACCCACTATAAAGAGGTCATGGTAAAGTGCCTAGTGGGCTTATACACCTTGATCAATATGTATACTAAGAACCTCATGTTTATTTTTGGAGATTTTGCTGAGAAGGACTAGATCAATGTATAAGATTGGGATGTGCGGTCCATGTCTTTTTTCTCCATTGTATCTTTTAAAAAAAACAACTTATATACAAGAGTTTCCTTCGGTGGTGCGCTAAGGGAGAGACACCTAGTTAGCATACTCGCTTTATAGTACACTGTCACGTCTGGGAGTGATATTCCACCTTTGTCTTTCTGTTTAGATAACAGTCTAGGTGGTTTGTTTTTCCAGACAAATCTATTGAACATTGATCTTAAGAAATTCAGAAAAGCCCTTGGAAGGAATATAGGCAGCGTTTGAAACCTATAGAGAACCTTAGGAACAACGTCTGTCTGTTACAGATTTCTGCGTCCAAACCAGGATAAGAAAGGGAGGTGACAAACCTTTCAAGAAGGGACATGGATAGGAGAAAACATAAAAATAAAATACAGTGAAAACAGAGAAGATGAACATTTATTAGAATATTTTGGTTTTATTATATAAATGAAGATACAGTGTTGGCCAAAAGTATTGGCCCCCCTGCAGTTCTGTCAGATAATACTCAGTTTCTTCCACAAAATGATTGCAAGCACAAACTCTTTGGTAATATCTTCATTTATTTTGTTTGCAGTGAAAAAACACAAAAGAGAATGAAAAAAAGTCAAATCATTGATCATTTTACACAAAACTCCAAAAATGGTCTGGACAGAAGTATTGGCCCCCTCAGCCTAATACTTGGTAGCACAACCTTTAGACACAATAACTGCGCACAACCTCTTCCGGTAACCATCAATGAGTTTCTTACAAGGCTCTGCTGGAATTTTAGACCATTCTTCTTTAGCAAACTGCTCCAGGTCCCCCCTGAGATGTGAAGGGGGCCTTCTCCAAACTGCCACCAAGAGATCTCTCCACAGGTGTTCTATGGGATTCAGGTCTGGACTCATTGCTGCCACTTTACAAGTCTCCAGTGCTTTCTGTCAAACCACTTTTTGAAGTGTGTTTTGGGTCATTGTCCTGCTGGAAGACCCATGACCTCTGAGGGAGACCCAGCTTTCTCACACTGGACCCTACATTATGCTGCAAAATTTGTTGGTCGTCTTCAGACTTCATAATGCCATGCACGCGGTCAAGCAGTCCAGTGCCAGAGGCAGCAAAGCAACCCCAAAACATCAGGGAACTTCTGCCATGTTTGACTGTAGGGACCGTGTTCTTTTTTTTGAAGGCCTCTTTTTTTTTTTTTCCTGTAAACTCTAGGTTTTTGGCTTTCTAAGGTAAGTTTTGGCAAACTCCAGCCTGGGTCTCCTACCATACAGTCCCTTTTCATTCAGACGCCAATGGATAGTAGGGGTTGACACTGTTGTACCCTCAGACTGCAGGGCAGCTTGAACTTGTTTGGATGTTAGTCGAGGTTCTTTATCCACCCTCCGCACAATCTTGCGTTGAAATCTCTCGTCAATGTTTCTTTTCCGTCCACATCTAGGGAGGTTAGCCACAGTGCCAATGGCTTTACACTTCTTGATGACACTGCACACAGTAGACACAGGAACATTCAGGTCTTTGGAGATGGACTTGTAGCCTTGAGATTGCTCATACTTCCTCACAATTTTGCTTCTCAAGTCCTCAGACAGTTCTTTGGTCTTCTTTCTTTTCTCCATGCTCAATGTGGTACACACAAGGACACAGGACAGAGGTTGAGTCACCTTTAATCCATTTCAACTGGCTGCAAGTGTGATTTAGTTATTGCCACCACCTGTTAGGTGCCTCAGGTAAATAACAGGTGCTGATAATTACACAAATTAGAGAAGTATCACATGATTTTTCAAACAGTGCCAATACTTTTGTCAACCCCCTTTTTATGTTTGGTGTGGAATTATATCCAAGTTGGCTTTTTGACAATTATTTTTGTGGTTTTCCATTGAAGACAAATTAAATGAAGATAATACCAAAGAATTTGTGATTGCAATCATTTTCTGGAAGAAAGTGACTATTATCTGACAGAATTGCAGGGGTGCCAATACTTTTGGCCAACATTGTATACTGGAATTATTTGGGCGCCTTCCACTTTGTCTCCTCTTCGATACCACTGCATATTTTAGGATTTTCCTTCATGTATCTGAAAGATAGAAGTGTTACAATGAAAAGACATTCAAAGCCGTAATAAGTGTATAGGAGTTTTTCATTTATACATTTTTCATGCATAGGTTATAGTGAATATTCTTATAAAACAAGCTATTTGGGATTATTACAAAACCCAAAATCAAAGATCAATTAAATTTAAAGAGAACCGTGTATATTAGAAGCAGCGAGGGACATAACTATATTTGGTATAGATATAGCAGTAGGACCCAGACCCGGGTGTGTAAGAGGGCCCAAAGACTGTGTGGTTACTGAAGACACCTGCATTATGGAATATCATAGATAAAGGTCTCTGTTAAAGATTTTGCATTAGAGCCCAGTAGCTTTAAGATAAACCTTGGGTGATGGTCAATTTAACAATTATGGGTGTCTTAGATGTTACCCTTAACTTCTTATAGAGGCCACACATTACACTCACTGTCCTATGTTAGTGGAGAAATGACAGTATAGATGACGTCAGCCTTAGATTCTTATTAAAAATATAAATAGTTGGTCGGCCACATTCAGACCAAAGTTATTGTTTGTATAATAAAAAGTTTTCCAATTTTCCAATATACTTTTTGAATCAATTCCTCATAGTTATCTAGATCTCTGCTTGCTGTCATTCCTTCTGCTTCCTCCCAGTGGATGAAAATCAGTCCATGGTCATGTGATATACAGTCCATGGTCATGTGATATACAGTCCATGGTCATGTGATATACAGTCTATGGTCGTGTCGTGTGATATACAGTCCATGGTCATGTGATATACAGTCCATGGTCATGTGATATACCGTTCATGGTCATGTGATATACAGTCCATGGTCATGTGATATACAGTCTATGGTTGTGTCGTGTTATATACAGTCCATGGTCGTGTGCTATACAGTCCATGGTCGTGTGATATACAGTCCATGGTCGTGTGATATACAGTCCATGGTTGTGTGATATAGAGTCCATGGTCATGTGATATACAGTCTATGGTTGTGTCGTGTTATATACAGTCCATGGTCGTGTGACATACAGTCCATGGTCGTGTGATATACAGTCCATGGTCGTGTGCTATACAGTCCATGGTCATGTGATATACAGTCCATGGTTGTGTGATATACAGTCCATGGTCGTGTGATATACAGTCCATGGTCGTGTGATATACAGTCTATGGTTGTGTGATATGCAGTCCATGGTCGTGTGATATACAGTCTATGGTCGTGTGATATACAGTCCATGGTCATGTGATATACAGTCCATGGTGATATGATGGTGTTCACCTCCTTATTGTCACAGCACAGTAATCAGACAGATGCCTGATAACAAGCTGTGCACCTGTGTGACCATTACATGACCATGGACTGTATATCACATGACCATGTACTTTCATTAATGGTCTAAAAGTGGCCAACACCTCTAAGTAAGTTCAGCTCTTTAGTAGCTTTACTCCACTATAACGCTGACAATGTTGATATAGACAAGTTAGGAGATGATACTGGTTGGGGTTGATGAGTCAAGCCTCCCCAGTGCTGTGTAATGACCCCAACACCGGGATGGAAGAGTCTGTCAAATAGTCATAATTTTGGGCATGATTCAAGGGAATGGGGGACTTATTACTTATTGGGGCTTTAAACAATAGCTGATCAAAGAAAGTGAGATTTATTTGTAGAGTCTGTAGACTCTACAAATAAATGGTTGTGTGTCCAGATAACCCTACTTGATAAGTGTTTATATGTTGACGAGATGGGGCGGTGGACAATGAGGATTAGGTATTATGGAATTGTAGAAATAAGAGGTGAACACAGGGACAATAAATCCAAAGGCTAGACTGCACTTTAGAGTCCAAGGGCAGATGTAAATCTTCTCCATCTTTTGTTCCAACACAATCCTTGTGGTCGAGAGTTTGGTGGAGGATCTCTCCAGCACAGAACATGGCACAGAAAAATACTGAGCTCTATCTATCAACTCTGTGACACAAGTCATGTCACAGTGTTTGCCTAGTCAAAAAAAGCAATGGAGGAGATTCAACTGAGGACTCAATGTCTAAGAGATAATGTCACCTTCTATACGATATGGCAGAACATGAAATTAGCAAAACATAGAATAATATAATAGATGTCAACCCACCATGTTTATTAGTTTGGGGTAGAAGGAATTCCAGAAATGACATTTTTGACTGTTCCATTTTTGCTCAACATCAATGCGATCCACTTTCAGAACGGCATAATATTGTTCTTCAGCCGAATACTGCGGCCAATGAAATTCATCACCACTTGGATTTCTACAACGTATGGAAAACATAAAACAAACAGTAGTTCTTGATATTTCATGACATAAAGGTTTTGTTATATACTTCATCAGATCAATGGTTCTCTAAAAAGTATTATTACTGTCACAAGTAATAGTTTAATCGTCAGCGATAACTAGATCTGTGGTGTTAGGAACATCCCGCACTCGTACTATACCACTAAGAGTCAATGACTTACCCTGTTTTTACAAAGTTGGCCCAGATTTTCATAAGTCTTCTGCTAAATACTTGTTCTTGGTTTGAGAATTGTTGAGGAGAAATAAGTGGTTTTCCAAATAATATTGACAATTCCGCACCATGGGCAACCCCCATCCACTCCGGAAGGTCTTCATCTGATGGACGGTGATTGTATTCATAGACATAGAGGTTATTTTTAGTCTTTGAAACAAAGTTTGTAAAATACTTTGAAGGACACATAAAATAATAGTCTCTCAGTATCTGCACCATGGCTTCACGATTCTTCTCACTGTTTTCTTCGTCATCCCAGTCTACATACAGTAACATCATAGATTCTACAGAGAGATCATCTCCTGGTGGGAAGAAATATCTCAAACCTTGTTTTAGTTCCTCGGTGGTGATTAGACTTTGGTTTTTTACACAAAATCCTGGTGCACCGAACACTGGCAATGGGTTACCATCATCTTTAGTTATTCCTATCAGTATATCAGTATTCACAATTGACTGTTTTACTAGGTTTTGCGGGATGTCTTTTAGAAAATCATTATCCAAAACTGGAACTGTCGCCCTTAGAATTTGCTTATCTACTAGGTCTTTGGCATCTACTTTTTGTAAACAGGCTATAGTGGCATCTTCATCTTCTGTAGGACAGTTGAGAAGCTTGGCAAATTGTATGGATAACTTTCTTGACATTTCATGAGAATCAAAAGCCCAGTTTGCTGTCGGTGCTCCACTTTGTAGAATGGCTCTTTTAAAATAAGAATGGCTTCCTGGACTGATCACATGAAACCCTACAGAAGCAGCTCCGGCACTATGTCCAAAAATTGTAATACTCTCTGGATTTCCACCAAAAGCTGCAATATTTTCATGAACCCATTGAAGAGCCAGCCTTTGGTCAAACAAACCAGCATTTCCTGGAGCTTTAGTATTTCCTCGAAGAGCTAAGAAACCAAATGCTCCAACTCTGTAGTTCATTGACACTACGATGACTTCCTCAGAAGCTGCCAGCACACTTCCATCATACATGTCTGAAGCTGAGCTGCCAAAATAGAACCCTCCTCCATGGATGAACACCATGACGTGTGCCGGTTTAGACATGGTTTGTGGAACCCATACATTCAGATTCAGACAGTCCTCACTCATTTCATTTTTGACATTCCACTTATCTGACTCACTGAACTTTGCATAGCCGTTGTCTTTACTCTGGTAACAAGAGTTTCCATAGGTGGTGGCTTTGTAAATTCCATGCCATGGTGCCCGGGGTTCTGGTTTTTGGAACCTTTTTTCTCCTGTTGGTGCTTCTCCATATGGAATTCCTAGATAGGCTGTGACAGTACGAGACATCACAGACTGTTTTATTCCACTCACTTTCCCCTGCCTTGTTTCTACAATTGTGTCATCTTCTGCCATAATATATACAGCAAGTATAATTAGTATCACGAAACAGGTTTTGTCGATGTAGAACCTCATATTTGTGCCCCACGTCTGTAAATTTGAAAACATATTATAGTGATATTATTACATTTCATGAAGGACATATGACTTTATTTAGCACACGCTTGACCTATTACATTTCTGGAACTGCAAGAGCTCAGGTAGTTACTTCTCCAAAAAAATTGCAAACGATCTCTTCCTCGAAAGAAAGTCTCCATATAGAAGCTTCATCTGTAGTGAGAAGCAGAACCCACTTGAGTTGCACTTAAGGCAGCTCATCCAGCGAACCATTACCCAACATATTGGTCCCTCTTTTCTCAATGGGGTTTATGGATTGGCTAATATGAGCCAGGGTTAATTTTTTTGAAACTAGAGCAATTGTGCCGAATTCAGATATATATAAAACATCTTTGGTAAAAAAATATCCAGAGTAATATGTAGAATATACAACTCACCCTTCTCTTGTCTGTCTGTGTCATGTCTGTTATGTAACATTACCAGTAACCTCATACAAAGTTTCAGACTCCTCCTTTACAGAAGGTGAGTGAATGTAGCGTAGAGTTCATGTAAACTCAGACTTTGACTTTTGACAAAAATCAATGAAGCCATCCTGTTTAATGTATAAGCTATATATATCAAACTCAAAATCTGTAGTAGCCTGCTCTATACAAATCCACAGTTCTCGCCCGATTGGGGTGAAATTTGGCACGCCCCCTCTCCATCCACCCACGTTTCATTTCGCTAGCGTCCCCCGTCATGAGATTTGGGCCCCCAAAGTTAGGCCCTATACATATAATGGGGAAAGTGAAGGTGAAAGTGCTGAGGGGAAAACAACAGTTGTGACAGGGATGGATTATAGCGACAGCGCCAAAGAGTCGCTGCTAAAGGGGCCGCACCACCACACACAACACACTAACATCTCACAAACACATATAAACATCACACAGACAGCACACATACACCAATCCACAAGCACAACACCACACAAATGCCACAACACACCACACAAACACCAGACCACTCTAGACACACACAACACACATCACCCCACAAGTGCCACATGCACACCACACACACACACACGCACACACACTCACCTGGATGCACACTATGCGCACAGATGAACAGAGCACATAGGTCACATGCGCACATACACGCATACATATACATGGACCACGTATGTGCATGCACACATGCATACATCCATATGGATCACACACGTGCACATACATGCACACACATACATCTATATGAACCATAAACGTGCATACACACACGCATACATACACATGGATCACACGTGCATGCACGCAGACACACACACACGTATGCACTGACAAAACACGTCTGGTATCCTTAGTGGCTGTTTACACGCTACTGTATTTTTCACAGGCCTCCAGGCTATAGATTTGGTGGTTCCATAGACCTCTTTAAAGCACAAAGTTGCCAATTTTGCAGCCGACATAGAAGTCTATTGAGCTGTAGAATCCACGGCCCGGAGACTGTAGTGTTACTCTATTGGACAAGCAGCCTTACTGAGCAGCAATATTGGTCAGGGTAAATCTGCCTCATAGTAAGATCACTGAGGCCCTACAATAGATAGTTGTGTAACTGGAAACCAATGAACTACTTATAGATTACACAGGAGGGAGGGGGGAAGGGCTGCACTCTGTTGTTAATTGGGTGTAAAGGTTTTATATGTTTGTGTAAGGGGCATACAGTTAAATTTTTGATAAAAAAAAAATAGTTCAAAAAATTGTTGTAATAGTTTATACTACATAATGTGTGCTGAATATGTAAAATCAATAAAAATGTTGAAATTAAAAAAAAGTTGTTCACATCAATATTACGACAAATTAATAAAATGCCAAAATAACAAAAATTATTGTTCATCCTCTTTCTCTCATCACAAGACCTGGATGAAGCATTTCCTTCCCACCCGCACTCTTTTAATCACTATTTTACAATTGGGTTTTTTCACATTTTCCTGTACACTGTATTATTGTATCATTGCGTTGTTACTGTAATTGTGTATCTGGTTCTATATATACAATTCTGAGATGACTTTGATGAGTTATTGTTGGGCATTATCCTTCTAAGCCCAAGGGAAAGGCCGTCCTCCAGCCATGGTTCCCTAGAGGTTTCCTCCACAGGGCGTTTTTCCACTCCTGCGTGCTGTAGGATGACTCTTTGTGAGTCAGGGGTTTGCCAAGTTTAGTCAGTCGTATGTAATAAAGTGTTACGTGTCACATGGTCCATTGATGAACTGTCATGGCTTTAGTTTTGCGGTTGAGGAGTCAGGTGGAAGTTACAGGCAAGTTATTGTGGACTTATTTTAACTAATAGAGGAGGTTAAACCTGATGGTGGTGAACAGGCTGAGCTTTGGAAATGGCCAGCCTGAAGGATGTCGTACTAGTAACATCATCCAGGAGCGGGCACAGGGGTTAAGCACAAAGTCGTTGGTGCCCTTAAAGTGTACTGGCTCTGCTAGAATTGCAATCCGGAGCGTGCCGCCACTTTATGGCTGTCTGGCCGGGTGCTGTATGTCAGACAGCCAGGGATCTCACAGTATTCATGCATCACAATGGTCTAGCACTAGGGTTGAGCGATCAGGGTTGGAAAAGATTGGATCCCGATCGGCGATCGAGTAAATTTTACGATTGGATTCCGATCCTGCCTAAAAAAGATCAGGAATGGAAATCCGGTCCTGATCACTCAACTTACCTGCACAGAAACGCTGCCGCTGACACTCTCCATTGTTCTCGCTCCTCTTCTCTCTACTTGACATGCCTGCAGAGCGCCGTGCGCGCCCCCGCCTCCTAGGCTAGTGTTACTGATGCTGAGAGTAGGCGGGGCTTGTTGTGGCTTAGGAGAGTGCGGGCGGGTAGTAGTAGGAGAGACATGAGTGATGCACTCACATCTCCCCGTCTTATGACAGTTGATCAGCCCTAGAAGTGATACCAGGTTCACTACCAACTCACTGATATGTGCAGGACATTTGGTGGCCACATGTGTTGAGTTTCATGACAAGGACTTCCAATTGACATTTTTAAGCAGGGTAATGCTTGCCAACAGACACCACAAGGTTTCCCAGAGATGTGTCCCCCATATTGTGATTACGCCAGATTTTGCATGTGGCCCTTTTAATCTATCATTACTGACTAGAAAGACAGAACACGTGTCCTTTTTGAAACCGCATATGTTTTTACAAGTGTTTTTGCACTTTTTTTGGGATGTGTGCCTCAATGGCAGCCACTAACTCCCCTACTTCACAACCCTCTGAGTTTTTTGAGTACATATGACAAATGTTTGTTGCCATTATTGTGTATTACATGGTAGATGGAGGTCTTCAATACAGATTTTGTATAGCAGCCCAGGGTCTTTAATGTACACCTCCTGTGGTGGCCAACTTAGCAATTGTCACTTAGTTTAGTGGCCACACATTAAATCCAACATCATATCAGTGGAGTACAGATAAAGTCAGCCTTAGGGTAGTAGCACATCACCCGTGAAACATGGTCCATGTGTTAGCCATATTTACTGGCTTGAACTTCATGCTGGGAGTGGGACTCCTAGCAGTATAATCATCTATGATGGTAAGAGTCCCTACCTCCCAGTGACATACTGTTCCAGATCTATTACAGTACAGGACAGTACGTCGCTGGGAGGCAGGGACTCCTAGCATCGTAGAGAACTATACCGCTTGGATTTTCATGAAGTTTATGCTGGAAAATCCGGCTAACACACGGGCCAAGTTTCATGGGTGAAAGGGTAGAATAAGATCATAAACAAGCCAAAGAGTCGGGATGGGCAGCTCAGATTCATAAGTTGGGGAACTGGATCGATAACAAAAGTCCATAAGCAGGCCAAAGTGAATGAACAAGAATCTGACAGCTAATAAGTAACACGGGAGATTCACAGAAAGTCCGCGGTTTTCCTTTCTAGACTTTCTACATCTATTATACCTATATGGAAACCGTCATTTTTTCCGTAGGACTAATTGACATTGAAATTGCAGCATTTCCGCAGCAGATTTTTTTCTGCTATGTATGTATGGGATTAACTAGAATCCACCGCAACCAAAAGGCTGCGTATTTGCAACGTGGGGCCCTGGCCTTCGAAAGAAAAAAGTAAACGGAGGAATTGAATGATAAATAGTAGCAACTAGTGTATTCGCCGAATACCTCGCCGGCATAGGAATGCATGTAATCGGCCTAACACCATGGGGTTAAACGCATTGAATCTTCGAAGCGTTTAACCCTTGGTGTTCGGCTGATTACACGCATTCCTATGCCGGCAAGGTATTCGAGGAATACTATTCGCTCAAAACTAGTAGCAACTAGTCTCCTATTGTTGCCTCCCGTTGACTAAATAGATAAACCAATATTAGCTGTGACCAATTGATGGTGGAATGTAGACAGAACCAAATTTACACCTACGAGCTCAGAAACATACAGGTAATGAAATTGAATTAAGCCACTAATTAGATTACGCTAGATTCACACTAGCATTTGGTTTTCTGTTTTTTGGGTCCACTTGGGGATCTGAAAACAGAAACCTATTAGAGATGAGTGAACACTAAAATGTCCGAGGTTCGAAATCTGATTCGAACAGCCGCACACTGTTCGACTGTTCGAACAGATTTCGAACCCCATTATAGTCTATGGGGGGGAAATGCTCGTTTCAGGGGTACGCAAAATTCGATAAAATTATACTTACCAAGTCCACGAGTGACAGTCGAGCTGGATTCCCCTTGAAGTCTTCTCCCGGCGCAGCACCCCCGCGGCGTC